>NC_025697.1:22198914-22208838 GCF_000633955.1 Camelina sativa | reverse complement strand
TTTAGTAAAAAAAAAAAAAAAAAAAGGAAGAAATTAGCTCATTTGAGGACAAATAAAACTAGTCATCAGCTTGGGTTATTCTTTTTTTGACATATACGGATCGTCGCTTCTACGGTTTTGAATGATTTGGTAAAGTTCAGTTCACATTTTAGGCCCAGAGGAATTTTGAAGTTTACGTTGAATATAAAATCGATCTTAGGAAAACAACAACAAAAGAATAAAAGAGTGACAAGAGATTACAAGATTTTCCAACTATGATTCTTTTTAGTTTTACAAATTTTCACACTTTACTTTCCTCATCTCGAAGCTCTTTTGTGTATGGTTGCGTTTCAAGGTTCATGGCTATTAACACGGCTATGGAGTTCCAGCATCTCCTGATGGTTAGGGTCGACCGAGAGCGCTGCACGACAGTCCCGCAACGCACTTCCAACTTCCCCAATGTGCTCGTGGAAAGCCGCTCGTAAGTGCAGAAGATGAAGATCCGCTTTAAAGGCGATAGCTCGTGATAACTCCGCTATTGCCTCTCTCTCCTTCCGACTATCCATCAACACTATAAGTATCCGCAAAAGGAGAAGGAAAAAATTGAGTTTCAGGTTAAGCCAATTGTATTCTGAGAAGAAGAAGAGCAAAAGAGTTATAAGAAAAGAACAAACCTGCTGCGCGATATCGATAAGGATAAACCCGGAGAGGGTCTAACCGGGTGACCATTTCAAGATCAGATTTGGCAAGTTCACGATCACAATACTCGGATCTTTTCTCGTAGGCAGATGCATTGTTTTGAGCCTTTTCGATTAGTCTAGTCATTTCTTCGTAAGCTGCAGCTTTGTCGTTTCTAAGGAAATGGACGCGAGCTAGGCCTTGGTGTGCACGCGTGTGTCTCACCTTGAGTGCATTTATATAGCAATCCGCAGCTAAGTCTAGCTTCTCACAATCCACATAGACGCTCCCGAGATTGTTTAGAGCCTAAAACAAAACAACAAATGGCATTGTCATAGACTTAATCTGATTAAACCAAAACCAAAATTACTGTAACCAAACCCAATAAACCTGATTAAAAAATAGATCTAGTGATGGAGAACGACCGTACCTGACCTTTGCGCAACCTATCAGAGGGGCATTTAAGAGCATCTTCAAGCNTCCTCAACAACCTCGTACACCCTAACCGATGAAACCCCAATACTTGCTGTCGGTCATTTTCTGCAAAGTCAACTAATTTCTCCAAGAAACCCAATGTTCTGTCAGACCGAGGATCTATACACATCGAGACTTCACTTAAAAAAGAGTATNGTGAAACAACAGTCGAAGAACTTGATAGATCGAGGCTAGATTCCGCTAAAGCATAAGCTTGGAGGAAATAAGCTTCGAATGATCTCTTTATTCTAATGGATTCCTTAGCCTTTTGAAGCCCTTCTTCGCAGTGACCCGTATCATACAAGATCCATCCTTCGTAAACCAGACGCTCGTGGTCACTCGAGGCATGCTCGCGTGCTAACTGTAAACTACGCATGGCTGCTTCCGGACAATTTAACCTGTTAAATCAAACGTATAAGAATGAGATGCTTGATTAACGATCATATTAGGACAAAACAGAGAATTCAAAACAATTTTACCTTAGGAGAAGCAAAGATTGTCTGAAGTAAAGAACACCTTTGCAAGCATCGGATTCAAGCATCTGATAGATCACGGAAAGAGAACCTATGTCATCAACATTAGACCATTTCTCATATAGCTGCATCCAACAATCTGCTGTTGTCCAATTCTCGACATGCTCATACACAAGCGTCCTGAGCTGCCTCCCAGCTACTTTCCCATCGAACATTCGATAGTCCGGACACAGGGTAAGAGCAGCCTGAATATCTCGAAGAGCTGCTTCATAGTCATCCATACCAAGATAAAGACAAAACCGGATTTCCAAACATTCTAATGCAAGTTTAAATCCCAGGATCCGATTGATTTCTTCAAGTGCAGCCTTTGCATTTTGATTCGACATTAGAGTCACAGCTCTATACATGTAAGGATATGTCAAAGTCGGGTCTAATTCGGTTGCCTTGTCAAGATCTTCCAATTTCTTATCACCCTCACAGTAGAAAGACCTTTCTTGATACATCCACCCAAGAGGTGGTGAAACAGAGGAGATAACAGAGCTTAGCTTCTCGTAAGCCCAAAGCCGATGCCCTTGGATGGATCCTAGTCTTGCTAAACCAGTAGCTGAATACACATGGCCTAAATTAAAAGCGGTTTCAAAAGCTTCTTCAGCCTCACGGTATTCTTTCCTCAACAACCTCGTACACCCTAACCGATGAAACCCCAATACTTGCTGTCGGTCATTTTCTGCAAAGTCAACTAATTTCTCCAAGAAACCCAATGTTCTGTCAGACCGAGGATCTATACACATCGAGACTTCACTTAAAAAAGAGTATAAGGAGAATGAAGCTTTTCCTGCCATGGTTGAGACTTGAGATCTATTAACCCGAGTCAAAACCTCGACAACACGCTCATCGGTCAAACTATTTGGCATCTCATAAAGAAAAACTTGCAGACACGATGCAGCAAGGATTGGGGAGTTCTCTTCAAGTGCAAAGTCCATAAGCTCAATGGCACATTCAATAGAAGAAATCAGAGATGCCAATTCTCTATCGCATGCATCTCTGAGTTGCTCGCAGCAAAACTTGTTTGCGAATACTAAGACTTCCAAAAGAAGGTTCTTGGTAACTCCGAGTAATACACCAACAACGCTGAAATCTCTAACAACCCGCATAGCTGATGAGGATACATGATTTTCTGACATATCTATCTCATCAAGAAGTGATTCCGTGAAGCTACCATAAAGCATTGCGTTAAATGGAGCCGAAAGACTCGCAATTTTTCGCCTTAGGCAAGGTATTTTCTCTTCTCCAATCTTAAACACAACATTTTTAGATACACTGCGGTTCGTCTTCACAGACGCTGTCTCAGGGGAAGAAGAAGCAGTAATAGGTGGGAAATAGGATGCAATATCCAGCGGCAGAAACTCTTCAGAATATTTACCACAAGAGGAAAGCAAATCGGTGATAACCTCTTCTCCTTGTTTCTCATACCTCAACCAAGACCCAAACACAACTTTCTCATGGACTGTTGTAGCTTCTTGCCAAGCTGATTGAAGACTTCTCCGTCTAAGTTTGGTCTCTCCAAGACCTCTAAACACTTGATACTGCAATAAATACAGAACCGATCTCTCCTGCAACGGGCAAGTCTCGAGCTCTTCGTGAATCTGAGCTAGAACTTCTACGTAGTTGAGAGGTTTATAATGCGGCAGTATCTGCGGCTCAGGAACTTTGATAAATGATTCTCTGCACAGTGGACTACAAAAAGAACAAAGATTTAGTCTATATCCAAAGCGTCTCAAGCTCAATATAACAAATTAGAACAAGCAGAAAAGAGAAAAGAATAAAAAACGTACGTAGATGAAGAAGCAGAGGAAGATAGTTTCCCTCTCTCAACTTGAAGCCATGACTGTGGATTCAAGGAATCGAGCTGTGACTCTTTACAAGAATCAGATGGGTAAAAAGTCCTCATCTGACATAACAGATGAAACAAATCCCAGATCTCCAGGATAGCCACAGAGGGTAATCAACACGCTATTTTTTTCTTGTCAATTTCACACTGCACTACCCAGCCCAGAAACCTAAGTAAAGATGGGTTACTTAATGGGAACCCTATAAAACAACAACAAAAATCTCAACTTTTTGTATTTATGAGATCTTCCAAACACCTAAAGCTAAAGCATTTCTCTATGAAACCACTTACTTATGTGCAGTCAGATAGAAGAACAAATCCTAAATATTTGAATGAGAACCACAAAGCTCATTCGAAATCGCCATAGAACTGATACCCATTAAAGAAATTAAGAGAATAAAATCACCAAAATCAGCGCTTTCCCAAGAAAACCCTAATAATCTACAACTAGCAGTGGTAGCATAATCTAGTACTTCAATGAAAATTAAGCAAAACCCAGAAAAAAAATCAAAGGGAATCTAACAAATCTAGGATGCCATCAAAAAATACAAATCTGTTTAACAAACGAGATGTGAAGAGAGTGAGATAGTGTACAAATCTAGGGGATGCCTTAGACACCACAAGTGTTATTGCGAGAGCTTCTCTGCAATTTGAAGGGAAGAACCCTAGAGACAGAGAGATAACTGGGGACAAGTTCAAGTTTGAACAAAAGTGAATCGAAGTGAGAGAGAGAGAGATGGAGAGAGTGGGAAATGTTTTCCAAATTGACACTTTTGTATGTAAATTCTCTGAGCTCTCTGTTTTGTTTCATTGGTAAAAGGGAAAGTTTTCTCTTCTTTTCAATTGTTTTTTCTCATCCTCTCTCGTTTTTTTTTTTTTATTGAAGATCTCCACACAAACAGTAACCACCACTATCGATTTCTTCGGCCACTCTTAAGAGATGGTGGTGAATTGTATAATTATTATTATTTGTACATTCTTAAGCTAATGTATAATGATCGAGCATATGTTTGGAGTTTGGACAGCCTTTTTTATGTCTTAACTACATTTAATAAAAAGTCTAATCCTATGATTAGTTTATCTAATCTGAAAATCTTTTTAAAAAACAACATAAGTTATTTTTTATTAAATGAGTTAAAATAATAAAATGTATTCCCTGTATTTCAACTTCTTTTCGATGTAAAATTTTTTTGTTTCATTTTATTTGATGTTTTCAACTTTTAATTTATTTATTTATAAATGGTATTTTTATTTTTATATTGGTGGAATTTTTTTTAGTTATATAAAAGTATAATGTTTTAAATTAGTAAAAATACAAAATAATGAATTATTAATCTATGTGCCAAAACTTTTAACTTCAGATAAATTGAAACAGAGAGTATGTATGTATGTATGTATACATACAAAAACTATTGTGAAATGCAAACTAAGAAAGTCAAAACAGAAAATTTAGTCGTTTAATGACACACTTATTAAAAGTTTGACAAGAACATTAAACACTTTCGCTTTGGACATCAAAAAGAAGAAAAACAGAACCATCCTTGTCATGGTAAATGCGTAATCTCTCCGGTGGTCACGTGTCATCTCCACCTTAGCCCTAAGAGCCTTCATGAACTTTCTTCTTCTTCCTCTACCCACACAACCGCTTTTTCTCAGGCAAAAAAAATCCAAACTTTCTCGCTTTTTTTTCTCGTTTTGCTCATATATATCACAGCAGAGACTCGCAAGCAAAGTTTACCGATTCAACTTCCGTATCTCTTGATCGTGATACAGTTATCAAAAGGGTTCGAATTTACCTAATTGACTCGGAATCGTGATGTATCAGTGGAACGTACCGTACCGGAAAGATGACGTGGAAGCAGGCGGCAGCTCAAGGGCTTTATACCCAACGATGCTTGAGAACCCTGATCTCCGGTGGGGTTTTATACGCAAGGTTTACTCTATCATCGCCTTTCAGCTTCTCGCCACCGTCGCCGTCGCAGCTACTGTGGTCACCGTCCGTCCAATCGCTCTGTTCTTTGCAACCACCGGCCTTGGATTAGCTCTCTACATAGTCCTCATCATCACTCCCTTCATAGGTACAAAAACTTCATCACACAGCTAATTTTAGGAATCAAAGTTTCAATTTTTTTCGAATTTTGTTTGATTGTTATCTAATTTGTGCTTCTCCCTCTGGTTTTACAGTGTTGTGTCCGTTGTACTATTACCACCAGAAGCATCCGGTGAATTACTTGCTATTGGGGGTTTTCACTTTGGCTCTGGCTTTTGTAGTTGGATTGACTTGTGCTTTCACCAATGGTAAGACTTCATCAAACCACTTTGGTAATAGATTTGATGGATTGAGATTTTGATTCTTGATTGATTCTGGTTTTGACATCTCTTGATGCTTTTGTGGTTTCCATTGTGTGTGTATGTTTATGACTTAACTCTGTGTTGGACACAGGGAAAGTGATTCTTGAGTCAGCGATCTTGACAACGGTTGTGGTGCTTTCTCTCACCTTATACACCTTTTGGGCAGCTAGGAAAGGATATGACTTTAATTTCCTCGGACCATTCTTGTTCGGCGCTCTCATCGTGCTTATTGTCTTCGCCATTATACAAGTAACACCGTTTATGCCAAATTCACAACATGCAATAGAGAGAACAAGAGCTTATCCTCAGGAATTTAGTAGGATTTGTTTTTAGGCTGAGAAGTTAGAAACTTGATTTCACATTAGACATTATCAGAGGATTAGAATTCTGAGTTTTAAGCCCATTTAATGGAAGTTAGATACTTGATTTCACTATAGGCATTGCAGAGAATGAGAAGCTTTGCTTTTAACTTGTGCTATGTGGTATTCTTCGTAGCATTTTTTTACACTAAGAAGTTAGAAACTTGATTCTCACTCTAGGCATTACAGAGAATAAGAGCTTTAAACCTATTGAAATGTCGTACTTTTGGTAGCATTCTTTTGGCTAGAAGTTAAAAACTTGATGTATCACTATATTCTATATGCATTCCGTAGAATGAGTGATTTTATCTATGATTTGTGATTCTAATGAAATAAGAAATTTAATTAGCCTATTGGATATGGTAGTTTTTGTAGCATTCTTTTTAGACTTGGAAGCTTGAAACTTGATTTCACAGAGCAATAGATGAGAGTATAGCTTTGGATTGTATAACCAGGTTTTCATATTTTGATCTGTATTGTTGTGCAGATCGTGTTCCCATTAGGGCGGATATCGGTGATGATCTACGGTTGTTTGGCATCGATAATATTCTGCGGATACATAGTCTATGATACTGACAATCTGATCAAACGATACACATATGATGAGTACATTTGGGCAGCGGTTTCACTCTACCTAGACATCATCAACCTCTTCTTGTCTCTTCTTACTGTATTTAGAGTCTTACAGAGATGATAATTATGAGGATGTGGTATTTAGCTTCGTTGTCTCTAAAAAATGTTTATAATACGATAATAAATTTGTATGTTTTCGTTGTTACAGTTCACATGTTCATGTGATTTGATTGATTATAGTGGGAACACAAATACTGTGGATACATGATTATAGCGAAAATGCGAAAGTATGTTTTAGTCACGAGGCAAGAACAAGTGTAAGCCTTGGTTTTTCTCATAAGAAAAAAAATGGGATAATTGAACTTTTTATTTAAAAATATATTTAAATTAGAGATAGGCCGACTTTGTTACTTAAATATAAGGGAATAATGGACTATTATGTTTAGATTATTTAGGGTTATAAAATAAGTAAGAATTAAGTCAATTAGAGGGTTGAGGTTTAAAATTTATGGTTTAATTTGTAGAGTTAAGTTAGGATTTAGGTTAAAACTTGGGGTTTAAATTTAGACTACTTTGTTAATTTTGATAACTAAAACTATTTTTGATTAAAAAAAAAAAAAAAAAAGAAGGCAAAACATGGGAAGCCTCGAGGTGTGTGTTGAAGAAATCGAATGTTTATAATTGTGAAATGCTCCAAATGCAAATCGACAAAACAATAATGGTAACGAGAGTGATCGATCCAAATTGGGAAGTCTTGTAATAAGTTGTAACAGCTCACGTTGCTGTTTCATTATAATAATTCATGTCTCTTGATTGTTTAGTTTTCGCATAAGTGTCTCTTTAGATGCTTCCTTTGTCGAAATTTTAGTGGATTTCGTAGAATTTGTGGTCGCAAGCAAAAGTAACCATGATACATTACGGTCAAATGTTTGTGTAATCAATAAGCCGAGAGCATGATGGGTGGCAAAGTGATCTCTAGCGTGGGTTCGACCCATATTATTTACTATGATGAAGTCTAAAATGAAAAAGGGCTTATAGGCCAAAACTAAAAGGAAAAAGAACATACAGATAATGGTCCATATTTTTACGATCAAGATAACAAAACTAATGAATTAAAATGTTAGTTCGATTTGTTGAGTTTGTGGCCACAATGTAAATATGATGGTACATTACGGTGAAACGTATGTATAACCAATACATAATTATGTGAACAAGAACGACAACAACAATAAAAACTCCAAAAAGTCCCTTGCAGCGCAATGCAAATATGATGATACGTGACGGTGAAATATTTGTGGAATTTGTTGCCACACACAATGTATGATGATATATTACGGCGAAATGTATATGCCACCAATACATAACGATGGTCCGTACTTGCTCGATCAAAATAACAAAACCAATGAAATTACAAGCATTTTTTTTTTAATACATGCAATAGTTTCTTATTCACCATTTTCAAAATAAAGTTACCATATGGTTTTGTTTTCTAGATATTAACAAAATGAAAACCAATAATTTTTGTGGGTCCCAATGAAATGAATCATCTGTGTATAAACTATATTCCCTTGCTATAAAAAAAACCCCATCTTTATTCTCCCTTCCTCATCACTTCCAAATCCTAATGAGATTTAGCTTTTGATCATTCTCATTCTTTAAAACAAAAGCAAATTGTAAAAGTTATTTTTATAAGTTGCACTCTAAATTAAACAAGAAGATGTGCAGCAAAAAGGCATCACAATATCACAAAGTAGAAACACCTCCACCACAACCTTTCTTGAAATCACTAAAGAACACTCTCAATGAGATCCTTTTCGCCGACGATCCGTTTCGTAAAATCAGAAACGAACCGAAAACGTCGAAAAAGATCGAGTTAGGGTTGCGACACGTGTTCCCAATCTTGGAATGGGCTCGTGGTTACAATTTGGGGTATTTGAAATCAGACGTTATCTCAGGGATCACAATTGCTAGTCTTGCTATTCCTCAAGGGATTAGCTATGCTCAGCTAGCTAATCTCCCTCCAATCCTTGGTCTTTGTAAGCTCTCATTTCGTCTGCCTCTATATATTAACTCTATTACAGGAAAATCTAGTTTACATTACTTCTTTTAAAACTCCAAAACGTTAAACTTTCCCGATTTTTTTTTTTTTTTTTTCATTCAAAATGCGTGGGATGTTTAATTTTTGAAATTAATTCTAGAAAACATTAACTTAGTTTACCAATACAGTTCTACAGAAAAAAACGTATTTGTCTTTTAACGACAGAAATTTTGATTCGGTTTCATATATACTATAGTTACAATAATAATAATAATGTGTATATGGAAAAAAAAATGTAGACTCAAGTTTGGTGCCGCCGTTGGTATACGCGATAATGGGAAGTTCAAGAGATTTAGCGGTGGGAACAGTGGCGGTTGCCTCGCTGTTGACGGGAGCGATGTTAGGGAAAGAGGTAAACGCGGTGCAGAATCCAAATCTTTACCTTCACTTAGCTTTCACCGCCACTTTCTTCGCCGGACTCATGCAAACTTGCCTTGGCCTCTTACGGTACGTAAAACTCCAAAATCACATTACTTTATTTATTTATTTAAAATAGTTTTACTATTGTTTTATATACGATGGAATTATCATTACTTAATTTTGAAACAGTCATGGTAGAATTCTCGAATGTGCATGTGCCTAGATAGCAATAGTTTTATATTTTTTTGGTAGAAATTTTGGTGTAAGAGTTGTTTTCTAGTGGTCTATTATAATAAAAAAGTGAGAAGGGGACAGTTTTGTTCGGCTGAAGGTCTTTGTCTCGTGCATGCTGCTTTGTTTTTCTTAGCAATAGTAAAAACTGTGATACTCTATATAAAATAAGAAATAAGAAGAAAACAAAAACATAGAGTTGAAATATGATCCATGTTCGATTATGAGACAAAATATATGTCAGAGGATGATAATAATAAGATTATAAAAGTTTAGTCTTAACATTTTACAAATAAATTTCACGTGAACAAAACTAGAAAAATAAAAGGAACATTAAATTGATCAAAAATACATACAAACACATAGTTATTCATTAGTTATGACCTAGTAGTAATTATGACTAAAATTGATGGGGTTTAGTGAATGTAAAATATCAGGTTAGGGTTCGTGGTGGAG
>NC_025697.1:22196414-22198007 GCF_000633955.1 Camelina sativa | reverse complement strand
TTTGTTTTTCTTAGCAATAGTAAAAACTGTGATACTCTATATAAAATAAGAAATAAGAAGAAAACAAAAACATAGAGTTGAAATATGATCCATGTTCGATTATGAGACAAAATATATGTCAGAGGATGATAATAATAAGATTATAAAAGTTTAGTCTTAACATTTTACAAATAAATTTCACGTGAACAAAACTAGAAAAATAAAAGGAACATTAAATTGATCAAAAATACATACAAACACATAGTTATTCATTAGTTATGACCTAGTAGTAATTATGACTAAAATTGATGGGGTTTAGTGAATGTAAAATATCAGGTTAGGGTTCGTGGTGGAGATATTGTCGCATGCGGCAATTGTAGGGTTCATGGGTGGTGCCGCGACGGTGGTGTGTCTGCAGCAACTGAAAGGCTTACTTGGCCTCATTCACTTCACTCATTCCACCGATATAGTCTCTGTTCTCCGCTCCATTTTCTCTCAATCTCATATGGTTCGTTTACTACTTATACTGTACCCCACACACAAATATATATATATAGCTCATTTAGGTCTCTCTACATATATCGAAATCTACTTTTTTCAATGTTAAAATACTACCAAAAATCATAGTATGATTTCCCTATTTTAATATTATATTTTGGCTGAGAAATAACACTCTAAAATAAAATATGTCTATATACTTGTTACGATTTAAAATAAAAATAAAAGTTAAACTGAGAAGCTATATTAGTTGTTTTGAATCTTTTACCGTATAGACAGAGTTATATAATCCTGATCTACTGCTGACCATTTTCAGTTAATGTTTAAGATCTGTAATATTCTCAATTGTTTCTCTAAATCAATGGGTTTGCAAGTGGGCAGTAGGCACAGCACTTGTTGTTATTATTCACGGGGTTTCTTGCCAATATTGTACCCGACCGATTCAGACCATTTTGTTTTGCTTAAGTCTATCAGTGTAGAAAAATATATAAAGACACATAAATAATAAGTTTATACTTTCATTAAGCAGAAAAAAGTGTTTGGTAATTTGTAATGGATATATAAAATTACTTTACAATATGCAGTGGAAATGGGAGAGTGGAGTGCTAGGGTGTTGCTTTCTCATCTTCCTTCTTACAACCAAATACATTGTAAGTTTAACATGCTTAATTTAATCTATATATGTATTATTACTAGTTAATACGATTTGAGATTCAAATTTTAACAAAAGTAATTAATGTAAGAGAAGAGCAAGAAGAGACCAAAGCTATTCTGGATATCTGCAATGTCTCCACTTGTTTCTGTCATTTTTGGAAGCCTTTTCATGTACTTCCTCCATGACCATTTCCATGGCATTCCATATGTACGTTTCTTCTCTCTTTTTCTTTTGTGTATAATGGCTAAAATACTCACAATTAGACTTGTATATCTTTACTTTTGCACTAACTAACGGTTAATATATCACTTTCTATATTTATAATAAATCACAACTTTGAATGTTTTTGTTAATTATAACCTTAAACGCCAAACAACCAAAAAAAGCTTTCTTTGTTGAAACTGCTAATGCACTAATTAATTTATGTATTGTTGTGGCCTTGTGGGAATAGATTGGAGAAT
>NC_025697.1:22153952-22195163 GCF_000633955.1 Camelina sativa | reverse complement strand
AATTTAATGTTAAATTATATTCAAAAGAAAAATAAACGGTTTACAAAGTTTATGTGTGGAAACACTTTAAAAATAGTTGAAAACTTTAAAAATTCATTTAATAGAATCTTGCTGCAAACCAAATTTGAATGTTCATCAAATTTGGATGAATCGTACTCACTCATATCATATTGTTTAAAAATAATTTAGACCAATTTGCATCCTTAATTTAAATGGTTGATATAATTTATTTTTAAAAAATAGGAAGGGATTGCAGTGGGGAGAAGCTTTGCAATGTACAAGAATTACAACATAGATGGGAACAAAGAGATGATAGCCTTTGGGGTGATGAACATTCTTGGTTCCTTCTCCTCTTGCTATCTCACTACCGGTAATCTACCATTTTCATGATTTTTTTTTTTACTTATAAAATATCTTCGTAAAGAGTATTTGCATTTGTTTTTCCGACTAATTATTAATCAAGGTTGATACAACATTATAATATACAATACAAACAAAATAACTTATAGTTGATTAATATGGGATATATTGTTCATGATATAGCATATGGTATGTATGGTAGTGAAATAATCGATGTTATCCGAATTTACGTCCACAAAATGCATGTTATTGACAAAAAATATTATGCAAAAACTTCTCACATATCGACACTGATTTAGTGAATACACATCTAGTGGTATATATGTATTTATAAGTTTTGAGTTCTTGTAGTTTTGAGATTATTTTTTTGGTATAAAAGGATTACAAAATGATGACTATATTTTCTTATAACAAAATGAGAATACTTTGTGATTTAACCCCAAAAGAAAACATAAATGGAAAATATTATGATATGAAGGGCCGTTTTCGCGTTCGGCTGTGAACTACAACGCGGGTTGCAAAACGGCGTTATCAAACGTGGTGATGGCCGTTGCAGTGGCGGTGACGCTACTGTTCTTAACGCCGTTGTTCTTCTACACGCCACTAGTGGTCCTGTCTTCGATCATAATCACCGCCATGCTAGGCCTCGTAGACTACGAAGCAGCCCTTCATCTTTGGAGACTAGACAAGTTCGATTTCTTCGTTTGTCTCTCTGCTTACTTTGGCGTTGTTTTCGGTACCATCGAGATTGGTCTCATCCTCTCCGTACGTACTTACCTCTTCCTACTTCTCTTATCTTTACCCTTTTGTCATGCACTCCCAATACAACTCAAAAGATAGAATCAATCATATGCAATAAATATATATCTATTAATTAATATGGGCAGGTGGGAATATCAGTGATGAGGTTAGTGTTGTTCGTGGGAAGACCAAAGATTTATGTAATGGGAAACATTCAGAACACAGAAATATATAGGAACATTGAACATTACCCTCAAGCCACCACTCTCTCTTGTCTCCTCATTCTCCACATCGATGGTCCTATCTACTTCGCCAACTCTAGCTACTTGCGAGACAGGTTATTTATTTCATGATTTCTATATACATATATTATAACAAATTCTAACAAATTCTCTTCATTAAATATATATCTTTATATATAGTTATCGAAATATCTTAGTTTATTATATAGCCCTTTTTCAAGAAAAGAAAAATAATATATATTTTTGTTTATTATCATACGTGACGTATAAAATCTTTGTTTATCTATAATATTTAAATAGAATTGGAAGGTGGATCGATGACGAGGAAGAAAAATTGAGAACGAGTGGAGAAACCAGTCTACAATACATTCTACTTGATATGAGTGGTAAGAAACTTCATTTTTATGCGTCTTCAATCCTTTTTTTTCGGGAAATTTCTAAAATGATTTTTGTCTTATCGAAACTATCGTGTACTTCAGTGCTTGTTAGCTTGAAACATGTGTAGCTATATCCTTTGTCAATGATGCAAAAAGATGTAGAAACATTTAGTATTCTGGTCATAAACAAAAAAATTTGCTATCTATAATTTTTAACGTTTGTTGTAGTAAGAATTTTTCTCCAGACGTGATTTCTATAAAAAAAATGCTGATAATTTTGAAATCATTTTAAGCGTTAATAGAATTAGTTTGAGAGTACCAAACCCTGAACCTTGATCAACACTATACTTTTCTGATTCAATTAATCAGTTTTTTTTTTTGTTAGACACGTAAAATGTTTGATCCCAAAATATGAAACATCTAACTTTGGTTTAACATGTAGCTGTGGGAAACATAGACACGAGCGGTATAAGTATGCTAGAAGAACTCAACAAAATCCTTGGACGAAGAGAGCTCAAGGTATATATAATAGAGCCTCTATTTGTCTTCTTACCAAAACAAGTCCCCAAATTTGTTAGTCATTTTGCGATTTGGTTCTCTAATTTTCTCAGCTAGTGGTAGCAAACCCAGGAGCAGAGGTGATGAAGAAGCTAAGCAAGTCCAACTTCATAGAGAGCATTGGTAAAGAACGGATTTATCTCACGGTGGCAGAAGCTGTTGCAGCTTGCAATTTCATGCTCCACACAGCGAAACCCGACTCCCCCGTACCAGAATTTAACAACGTTTAAGATTTCGTACTGAATCTCATCTCACATTTCTAAAGAGGTTTTTTTATTGTCATCAAGATTAAGGAGTCTGTTCGTACCAAAAATAAAAAATAAAAAAAAATAAGTCTGTTATTTGAACGCACCTTCTCCTAGCGCGTCTGCGTTCAAAAACATAATCGCAAACGCAGTTAAACAATTCACATTAATATATTTGCTACTTGCGGGTGAAGTAACAACACAGTTTCAATAACTTCAAGGAGACTGTGGCTGCTGAACACAACCACAAAACGCAGACCGCTTCTTCGTCCTTTTCTTCATGGTCACGCTTCTAGATCCACCATAGATATAGTCACGAAGAAGAACTTTGGATTTGGTATCAGAAACCTTCGTCCTAGCTCGATGCTCTCTTTCGCCTTCAAGCTTCATCAACATAAACTGAATCCTCTGTATCTCCTGCTGTAACCTCACAATCTTCTCTGATCCTCTTCTTGCTTGTTCGGATATTCTCCGTCTTCTATCGATATCCTTCTCTGATTCGGCTTTTGTGGTCAGCTTTCGATTGACGTTTAACAGCTTCTCTATTGCTTCGTCTGCTTCTTCGAGCTGTCCTTTGATCGTTTCATACTCGTTTTCTCCAACTTTCATCTTTTCCTTCTCCACTGCATCGACTTTGCTTTTCAAAACTTCTACAGTGATTTGAAGATTCTCCAGGTTCTGTAAATCCGATTCAAGTCTTTCTACAACTTTCCTCTTATTTATTTCTCTGTTCGGATCCATGAACCCGTCGAAAATCTCTACTTTATCGACAACCAGTGACTCTTCAGACAAGGATTTACCTTTTGCAGTTCTAGCCGCAGTTTCGTTCTTGTGAGTCTTCACTGGCTTTAGCTCAACAAAACCGTAATGATCTGATTCCATAGTGCCTTTCTTACTTACAATCTCGTACGATGACCCATCAGACGTTTGATCAAGCACAATATCTTTCATTTCCATCTCGATTTCGTGACTCTGCTTCCGCATTTTGCCATTTCCTCCTTCTTGCTTCCTCATGCTTCTCCCGGCGCCGCCTGTTTTTAATTCTTTGATTTGTTTCAACGATGCCTCAAGCATAGTGTAGGCATTCGTGTTCTCAAGAATCAGAAGCTTCTCCTTCTCCATTATTGCCTCTGCAACAGCTTTGATTCTCAAACACATATCTTCCAACTTGGGGAGTTCATCCACTGAATCAGTACCCTGGTAAAAGAGATGAGAGAACATCAATTCACAAATTTGTTCACTATGGTTTTGAAATAAATCAACTTTACAAGTCGAGATTGAGGAGATAAATGGCTAAGATCAATTACCTTTGAGATTTCATCCTCAGATTCACGGCGCACAAAAACATAATCCTCCAAAGATTTAATGCTTTTATTCAACAAGACAATAGCTTGGCTTCTTTTAAGCATTTCAATAACCGCATCTTTCGATGCGCTTTTGCTTTCAAGATTCTTGCAGGCTTCAGCTAGCTCACGTGTCGTCGCTTCAATCAATGTTTCATGTACAGCTGCGATCTGCTTATCGCAAAAGAATGTAGCAGCTTGAGACTCCCAAAAGTCAGCCTTTCTCCTCTCTTTGAAAACCTCTTGATTCAGCTTTTCTTTCTCCCTTTTGATTTCTTCAAGTTCCTTCTCCTTCTCATGTAACTGATCCTTCACATTAGCAATTTCATCTTCTAAGTGATCTTTGTCTGATCTGGTAAAAAGCAGGTTTCTCTTCAGCTGCATATTCTCAGTTTCTGCATCTATTAACTTATCACCAATCGTGTTTGCCTTACCCTCAAGGTTCTTCTTCTCTGTTTCAATACCAACTGCTTCTAACTTAAGCTGCTGAAGCCATTCAATAAGGATAATGTTCTCAATGGCAGTTTGTTCGTTCTCAGATATAAGACATGATTTCTCTTCTGAGAGTGACTGACAAGCTTCCTCCAACGTCTTCAGCTTCCTTCTGATTGATTTCAACTCAAAATTCAAATCTGATATAGATTTTTCTAGCATAAGGTTTTTCTGAGCAAGCTTTTCCATAGTTGCCAGTTTCTCTGAAAGAGTCATCTTTTCGCTTTTCACTCTCTCATTGCATTCTTTTAAGGTTGAGGTCTCCTCCTGCAACTCTTTGACTGATGACCCAACCAACTCCACCTGTTCTACCATGGACTGGTTTTTCTTCCCTACCTGACTTAGTTCCTCTTTAAGAGAACATATTTCTTGCTGTAAAGCATTTCTCTGGTCCACTCTTAGCTCAACATCTGCTTCAAGTTTGCGTATTATTTCCTTTAGGTTTGAGACATCCTCTTGTAAACTTTTAATTGATGCAACCGAAGAGAGATTGAGCTCACTAAGACCTTTGTTCTCCACCTTTGCTTGCTCAATTTCCTCATGCAACTCACTGTTTCGGATCTCCATGTCTTTCATGATCTGAGACCTGGTTTGAAGTTCCACAGCCAAATTATTAAGCTCCTCCTGAGACTGAGAGTGCAACTGTTGTAGGGTTTGGAACGCGGTCTCCGCTTCTTGAAAACGCAAATGCTCTTCTTGTACACAACTCCACAATTTGACCAGCTCTGTTTGCTTCTCGGTGAACTTCTGACTTTGATTCCCCAGTTTCTCCAAGAGACTATCCAGCTCAGAGTGAAGATTCTGATTTGATCTCTCAAGCACAAGACATTTCTCCTCAGAAAACTTTAACTTAGCGACTCCATCCTCTATTTCATGGCTAAGACTTTGTGTTTCTTCTTGAGCATGGTGTACTTTGACTTTAAGATCCGCAATTATATTGAGGCACTGTTGGAACTGAAGTTCAGAAGCTTCCTTATCCTTAGTCAATTTCGAGATTGTTTGCTTCAAGTTTTCAACTTCTAGCTCAGCCTTTTCAGCCCTCTCATTGATAAGCGTTGTACCTTCCTCAGCCTTCCTCAGTCTCTCTTCTAGGTTAGATATCGTATTCAAGCATTGCCTGTATTGAACAAGAGCAGCTTCCTTTTCAGTTTCGGCTTTAGCAAGGCTCTGCTTTAAAGCGAGAATTTCAGCTTCAGCTTTGCTGGCTCGCTCATTCATCCCTCCAGCTTCCTTACGGGATACAGAGAGTCCATCTTCCAAATCAGCGATCTTTTGCAGGCATTTTTCATACCGAAGAAGGCTGGATTCCTTTTCAGACTCCAGTTTGTAGAGGGTTTCTCTGAGCGTCTGGGTCTCAGCTTCTGCACTAGCGGCTGTGTCACGAAGTCCCCTTGATTCTTCTTGTGCACGAGATACTTCAGATTCTAGATTGGACAGTCTCTCCAAATTCTTCTCAAACAGTGCTAAGCTAGCTTCTTTTTCAGCCTGCATTTTAGAAAGGGAGTCTCCTAAAGCAACAAGTTCAGCCTCAGCTTTGCTAGCTCGTTCAGATTCTGAAGCCTTGAGATAATTTCTTCCTTTACCATCCACATCATTAAAATTCAGTCCCTTTCTTGCTTTCCCACTAGTCACAAACGGAGCTTCTTCACTAAAATCAATATTCCTCTTTACATCTTTTAGCAACCCATCCGGGCCAACCCGAGCTCGGAAAGGAGAAATCATCTCCGGTGTCTGTGGATCAACATCATTCGTCGACTCATCGCCAAATATCAAAGGAACTTGGCTAGGGAACGCTTCTGCTATAGTCTGGTGAGCCTTGTGTATTACCCCAGTTGCATGATTATACCTTTCAGCTAATGCACGATATGCACGGTAGAACTCTTCAACCAATTTCATAAGCTCAGGACGTTTACGGTAATACATCTCTGCTCGTCTAGCAAAAGAATCTGCATCTTCTTCAAGAACCTTGATCATTTGTTTCACATTGTTATCCATACCTTTCAAAAAAAGAAGAAACAACACATATATTTTTTTAAATAGTTCACAGATAGTCATTAGACCAAAAGAAAAGAGAATCTAAAGCAGAGAAATCAATCACATATAAAGTAGAAGTAGGTAAGCATTAACAAAGATAACAACATACCAGCAAGATTCTCCTGAAGCCATTTAGAATTCTTAGGGGTATTGTGACTATCCCACCACCATGAATACATAGGTTTCGAATTACTCTTTGCCGCAATCTCCATTTTTTTTTTAATCTTATTTTCTTCCAGCAAACACAAAACAGAACACAAAGGATTGTTACACCAAGCGTCGTCTCTGTCTCAAGCTCTCAACACCTATCTAACAAATTACCTGAAAAAAAATTTGACAAAGGAATATTTTATTTATTTAGAAAAGTGCCAAAAAAGAACACAGTAACAAGTGTGTATGAAACCCAGAATCACTGAATCAGAGAAAATAGCCAAACTAAAGCAACCTAAATTTTCGAATAAATAAACATGTACTACAAGATTGTGATTTTTTTCTATGATACGATTACCATAGAGATAATCTCCATGCTCTTAAAACCCAGAACACAAAACAAAATTCGAGTCAGAATAAAATAAAAAAAAAATTAGAGGATCACACTGTAGATTACGTGTGTAGCTTTGTCGATTAACAGTGCACAGATATTAAGCTAAAATGATGATCTGAGAGCTAAAATAAATCAAAAATCCCACAGTTATCAAACGAATCGGAGAGCACTGAAGTCGAGTTCTTCTTACCACACCCAAAAAAAAACCAAAAAAAAAGAAAAAATTAAGAATCGCACGTCGATTAAATGAAGAATCAAGCGCTTAGAAGCTTCTTACGCGCTTAAAAGTCATCTTCCTCGCGTATCTCATCCCATCATCATCTTCTAGATCTCTCTCTCTCTCTCTCTCTCTCTTGGTGTGTAGAAAAAAAAAAGAAGCTCTGTTTCTGCTTTTTTACGTTGTGAAGAAGAGAGTTTTGCTTAGGTTATGGTGCGGTGGCACTGGTGGGGGCTGAAAAAGAGCGATTAGAGCAAGTGAAATGACGATACTACCCTTGTAAACGAGTTTCTAAAATGTTATTCTCGGGATTGCTTGTGGAATATTTGACTTCCTAAAACAAAAAAGTGTACTAATTAACAAACTTGTACAAAGAAAAAAAAACAAATTTAATGTAAATTACGCCATAAATTAAGCGAAATGTTTATCATTTCACTAATTATGACCAGCAAGTTTTTATTTTTATTTTTTTTTGTTAATATACTATTTTAATAGTAATTTTGCTAATATAAATTTTTTGTTAATTTTAGTGATTTAGTATATAGTTCGTGGTATACTGTACAACAATTTTTGTTTAATACAATCTTAATTAAATCAATTTGATTCGATATCTTTTATATTGGTATTGTTAAAATAGTAAAATAAAGATTTAACCCGTACTGAAGTATCGTATTAATGATATTTTATTTTTTAGTATTATCTATTCAATCATGTAATGTCTTATAACCTGTCATATAATATAACTTGTTTGTGTTATTTTGAAAATTTAATATGTTTAAATATTCATAATTTTAAACTTTTTATTAAGTTTATATATATCACTTATAAATTATAAATTTCTTAAAATTCTATAATTTACTATATACGGTAAATTTACTATATATGTATGTTGAACACACACTTTTATATTAATTGATTAATATATGTTCGTTTTAAAAAATTCAAATCACAATATATGCCCGAAAATATACATTTTTATTAACTTTCTGCATTATATGACGATTTACTTTATTTAAATTTTAAAATAAAATAAAAAAGATGATAGGAGAATAATTTTTTTAATATGGAATAAATCTTCTAAATATCTATATTAATTATAGAATATTATATATATATGAATATTTAAAATATTTTAATTCTGTTTGGTTATAAGGATAGTAGAGAGAATTAACTAACTTTGTTTGGATATGAATATAAACATTAAATGGTATTAAATGTAAAAACTTTCAAAAAAATATTTTTGAGCAAAAACTGCTGCAAAAGTACTAGTATATATTCTCTTTTTTTTTTACAATCAATGACAGCAATAAGATATGCTCAAGTTGTAATTCACAATGTATCCTTCCATACTTTATGAAAACTTATCTTACATGATAGTATTCAAAAAATATTCTATGATAGATTTACATAGAAAATCCATTTTATACCCTTAATAACACACACCATGTTAAAAACTATATATTATCTATAATACTTGGTTTAAATTTTAGTAATTAAAACTCTATTGATTTAATAAATTTGAAGTTTAATCTTTTGCAAATATATTACAATCAATGATAATACATTGTTTCAATAATATCATTTCAACTTGTTTATTGAATAAATTAATTATTACTACTTGTTTCCTCTTCTTTTTTTTTCTTCTTTATAGTATAAAAAGGGAGAGAATCTTTGGAGAGAGAGAGAATCAGAAAAAGGCAACAGAGAGGCGTATTTTTCAGAGCTGAACTTTGGGTCCTACGTACTTCACCCAATCATATTCGTCCACGTAGTCACATCTCACCCCATGCGCATTAAGATACATACAGGATCTATATTATACATAAATCTTTGTTTGAGTTAAGCAATTTGATTGATGAATAAAGATAATTAAGTTTTCTGTAACATTACTAATTTCTAAGCTTATTAAGATTAATTCTATGGAATAATTTGTAAAAGACAATTTAAAACTGTTTATTTGGGGAAAAAGATATACAAAGATTATACTTAGTACTTTACCAAGAACATAATGATAACAAGGGTCAACTTGTTTTTTTTTCTTTCACCTAGGGATATAGTAGAATCGCTTGCATAATTTTTAATTGGTGCCAAACTTGTCAAAACGATATTAATTGTGAAACATAAAAATAATTGTACTAGCAATATCTATAAACCTTTAATCTTTTGCACTTGCACATGTTATCAACTCAGCTTGATTCATTTTACCAAAAGAAAAAGAGAGGAAAGTCATATAAGGTGTGGCTTTAAAAAAAACTCTTTAGATTATTAAATCATGATTGCCAAAGTATCCTTTGATTAATAATAATACTATAGCATTTTACATTCATTCAGAAAAAAAAAAAAAAAACTATAGAATTAAGCTACAATTAGGAATTAAGTATGAAACAAAAGAAAAAATATGCCCTTTAACATATCAAAATCAAACTGTCGGTATCCAGCCGTTGTACTTTTAAATACGAACAAGAAAATGCCAACAAAGTTTTTCTTTTCTTGTTGTTGTTGTTGTTGGGCCCAATCGTAATAATGAACCATCATGAAAACTCAATTAACTACCAAACCATTTACAACTCTCACTAAAAAATTCATCTTCTTCAACCACCTTTCTCTAGTCTCTCTATACTTGGTCCCAACCAAACGTCTATTTTTAATCTTTCTTGACATTGTCTCAAGTAGTAACTATAGCTGCCTGCCTACCCTCCATAGTTAAAGTGTTGAAAATTTTGCCTTTTTAACGTTCAGGGGTAAAAAATAAATTGAAAGATCGAGATGGTGAAGATGATGACATGATGCAGTAGTACTGTAGTCCAATAGGCCCATAACGGGCCATTTTAGCTAAAAACTTCCAGCTAGTATTTGAGTTTCAGATATACACTAGTTAGTTATTCCTTCACCAAATATCCTTATGCAATAAAGAAACCATAGAGGCATAGAAGAGAATAATAGTAGGTAGAGTAAGTAAGGGAACCAGGGATACATATCCTTCAACATTAAAACTCCAAAACAAGATAGCAAGACGTCTCTACAACACTTGACACAAACTACAAAAGATAAGAAGAAACATACGTTTGTGGAAACCTTCACACAACAGTTCCACACACAGAGACTATACTTGTCTCCTTGTCTAACAAAACAACCCAAAGATAGTAGAGAGACAAAGCAACCAAGAAGCAGAGCATCAAAAGCAGAGCAGCAGCTTCTCCAGGTCCCTGATACAAATGTCAAAAACTTGTATAAATTACACATGCAGATTTTCTTAACTGGAAGAGCTTAAGAGAGCTTCAGGTTTTACCTGGTGAGCAGATTAGGCAGGATCACGAAACTTCAACGAGGCAAAGGTGTTCTAGGTAAGAACCTAAGGAATGCCTTTTCTTCACAATAAGTGGATTAAAGGTGAGACTGAAATGGCTTGAATCTAGATAAATCTTCTTTACCAGCAGAGATAGTCTAAGAGGGTCAGTAAAACTAGCCCTTCCCTTTTTCCCTTTCAAAAAAACAGGAAACGAGGCGAAGAGGAAGATCACTTAGCAGGAGAGTAGTTAGATTTACATCTTGTAAGGCTGGATCGAAGTGAATTAGAAGGTAGAGAAGTAGACTTAAAAAGAAAAAGATATGGACAGAGAGGGAGATACAGGACAAAGGTAAAACTAAGAACCCGAGAAGACGAAACTTGGACGAATGAAACAGAAACCCAGTATGATCAAAGGTTCTACTGCATATACATGCTAGCTAGATGCTATCTAACCCACTTAAGAAAAGAAGCCAAAGGGAAAAAAGACGACTCTAAGAAGAAACTAGACAAAGGGCAAAGAGGAAACACTAATGTTCAAGCATCACTACATGAACTTAGCATTCACCCAGTATATATGTTAGAGACTGGTAAAGTTTTGGCCATCCTATATACTACACCAAGAATCAAGTCTTCTCTTTTACGCGATATCAATCTGCTTCCTGAATGATTCTACCCACTATAACCAGCTGTCCCACCATTAATAACACCCCATCTGCGTAGGAGATCCAGTAGTAACTGCTGACCAACTCTGAGTCAAGACTGCTTACGTGTTCCTTTACCATTGCTATTGAAAGCTAAGAAGCAAACTCAAACCAACTTGGTGACTAACACCTTATTTCTATGTGCATAAAACTAAAACTAACCCCGTTCCCCTATAAAGGCTCCTGATCTTCATTCATCTGCAGCATCAAGCTCAAGATTGAGCATGCGACGCAGTGTCATAGTGGCAGAGACGGTACTACGAAAAGGATTGTCAGCAGATGAAGTTGGAGAAACCGGCGCAGACATGGCAACTTCACGGATATCAACAGCAGAGTCAGGAGCAGGAAAGGTCAAAGATACCGTCCTCTTTTGGTGGAGAGAAAACTTAGGAATGGGCACAGAAGCAGGCGGGGGCGAGTTGGAGTAAGTAGGTCCAGCCCAAAGCTCAGAGTAAGAAAGGCTTCTCCTTTTGTCAACAAATTCACTGGCACACCTACGGATCTGAGGACCTCTGCAGTTAGCAATTGGAATGGGACTAGTTCTTCTACCGCTGCCAACCGAAGGATGATTAAAAACCGGCAAAACAGACTTGGGAGAACGAGGAGACTGAACTTGAGGAAGAGCAGCTCCTTTCGCTAAAGTTGTAGAAGAAGAAGTTCTCTTTGGCCTTGGAAGCAAACCAACACCAGAATGAAAAGTTCTGCAATTGATTTGCCTGAAAGTTTTGGAAGGAGCTGATCTAAAACGATCATGATGAACAAGAGATCTCTTCCCATAATACTGATCCCTATGTTCCACAGCTACAATAAGCGTTTCCATTTCGAGATTAAATCACACACTGTCAAAAAGTAAGAAGCTTTCACTACCACAACAACTAGTCGCAAGAACACACTGATCAAAAATCTAAATCCTTTCACTCGTTTCTCAACCCGAAGCGTCTCTGAAGATCACAAAATCCGAAACCCCAGCTTGTTTCGAAAAGCTGAAGAAAAAGAAAAAAAAAAAAAAAGCAATTTCATTTCAAGCCACACAAATGGGGGAAACCAAAGTAAATGATCATCACATACGAAGAAGCAAAGCGAAATCAAAAGATTAGATCCTGAAAACACGAAGAGAGCTTCCATTGAGAAATTCACCTTGAAAAAGAGGTCCTTTTGATGAAGACGAATCGCGAAGATTGGTTTGTTCTTCACTTAGCGAATCAAAGATGTGTTGAAAGAGGGTATCTTCTTTCTATTAGGGTTTTTAAGCCTCCATGGAAACGAAGATCCTACGGATCTGAGAAATGAGGTTTGATGATGATAGAGAAGAAGAGAGAGAGAGAGCAGTTGTCTTTTTAAGTGAGTAGGCAGGCACAGTTACTTCATGATTCTGTTTACTTGAAATGACAAAATTACCCTTGACTTTATCCATTGAGCATTTGTCCTTTTCGTCTTTTACTCGACCAAAGTAATTAATTAACTATTTATAAACAAAAGTAAATTCGAGTATTAAAGGCATCGGGTCAAACTTAACTTAAGCGTCTTCCTCATTAATTTAATTCCATTATTCATGCATGAGAATTGAGAAGAGGACCCTCTTACGTCACTTTTTTTTCTTTAAATAGTGTATTTTTCATAACCGTTGTGTAATGTAAGTT
The DNA here is from genome assembly GCF_000633955.1 of Camelina sativa. Taxonomy (NCBI): domain Eukaryota; kingdom Viridiplantae; phylum Streptophyta; class Magnoliopsida; order Brassicales; family Brassicaceae; genus Camelina; species Camelina sativa. Next base: position 22,182,380 of record NC_025697.1, on the reverse strand, counting down.
TTTGATTAAAAAATAAATAAATTTTTTTCACTATGTATTTGAAACAATGGATGTCGTTTTCTTTCTCATTTATTTCTAAATCCAAGCACGATCATCAATTTGCTTCTTTAAATTTAAATGAGTTGTATTAATTTAGAAAAACGAGTAATTAGAGATTATGTATGGACCAGGTACTTTGGTAGGGTCTTCTAATGAAGATATGTACCACCAATGAAGAAAAAGATCCAGACATTGTATAGTTCCACAAATGTGGAATCATATAAACTATAATTGAATTTATTGAATAGAGGTTATTTTCTCAACTATATATAAATATATATGATGATCTGCCTGCAAATTCAGAAATTATTGCACTTCACAATTATAGAGATCCCCCAATAATATATATACATACAGACACAGTACTTGTTTGTTTCACAGTTCCAAAAATAGAATAATGATGACAATAATGGTGACGATGATATATAATCGGTGATATTTCATTTATGATGCTACTGCTTTTTTATTCTTCCAACTTTTTTAGAAGTTGATTACGGATGGAGTATTAATTACGAAAACGTTTAAATCCTTTTTGGAAAAAGTGTTTTAGCGTTTGTTCAACTTCAACCTCAAGAAACTACAACGCTTTGGAATTCCCCACACTTCTAGATCTTCTAAATGCGCATAACATTCATGTTTGGGTTTGTAAAGCTTTTGAAAGTTAAAGAATTAAAAGGTTGATTGGTTCATAAATTATAATTGATTTGAAATTCAAAATAAACTTATGTGTTGGAACTTGGAAACCAAAAAGGACGGTGGTGACTGGTAGTAAAAAGAGGTTGACTCTCTTGTACCACGGGTTAATCATCTTTTGAGACGAAGAGACATTTCTTAAACCGAAATGGAGAAGGTGTGGAATTTATATGGTTTATAAAAAAAAAATTATGAAAAGATATTTTTTTTTCAATTTTTATTTTAAAGATGGAAATTCATGTGAATAGTTCCTTTTTTTTTCATCTTCAAAATGAATAAAAAGATAAAATTTGAAACATTATTTAAAATTCAAATGGTCTTAACAAGTACGTCATTTAGTTGAAAACTTGTGAGTCTTAAGAGAAGCTGATTATATGATAAGGAGAAGTGAAGAGGTTCGCAATTTCTTTTGCACATGCGTTTTGCAGCTATCTCGGTTTGGTTCAACTTGGATTTAACTAATGTCGGTTATTCAACGATTTGGTCTGTTGAAAATTAAGAGAACGATCATCTGATGCTACTACTACTAAACAAACACTAACTTCAACTGAATCAGTTCACGTTATTTTTTTCTTTTGCATTTAAGTTTGTTAGTATTAGCGTTTGGTACACAAAAGTTATGTTTACGTTTACATTCAGTGTCTCTGTGTTCGTGAAACGTGTGTGTTTGTATCAGCGTGTGAGATTGTGGGTAGACAATTTTCGTTTGTGTTTTATGGTCACGTTTCGTGTATGTGGGTGTTCGTGTGTTAAGTGTTTTTATGTTTATATCAGTGTTAGCATTAGAGATGTGGGAGCAACTTAGTTGAAGTTTTGTTTAATCCTAAAGCAAACAATCCACCTGAGAAAACACAAAAAAACTTATAGTCAAACTTTAAACGAACTCATATATGCTACCTATCACAAAGTTAAACAAATGCAAATGCAAATCAATACTAAAATTGAAAGCTAAAAGAGAAACGAAACCAAAGCTTTTCTTTTCCAAAACCAAAAATAGTAAATGAAGACAAAATCGAATTAATAATACATGTACTTACTTGGAAAGAGTAGTGTTGAAGACGACGTGCCCCACAGAAGCTCCAAACATGCCCCTGATCAAACAAAAAAACGTATCATATAGTTAAAATAGGTAAGTAGAGACCTCAAAATGATGTTGTATAAAGTCAAGTTTTAGATGACAAAGTCATTATTTCAATGTTGTGGTTTATATAAACATTAACTCAGTATAGTAAAAAACAGAGTAGAAACCATAGTATGTTGAAAATTCATGAGATCTCAACTTCTCTACAGCATAAACAAACATATGAATTTAGAGCTTTGATGAAGGGGTAAAAAATTACCTGATCAATAGCTGCCGGTTCAGGCGTGTCTCTACTACAACAATCAAAACAGAAGCAACACCAATATAATATTGAAAAGAGAAAACGAACATTTACACACCAAAGATGCTTTATTCGAAAAACATATCAGATGAACAATTAAGAGTCTTTGAAATAAATAGAACTTGCAAGTACAATTGGATTCAAAGTTCAGATACTTACATGCTTGAAAAGAGGTTGAATTTCCAATTTCTATTATGTTTTCTGCAAATAAAGTCATAAATTTGTTAGGCCAAAGTCATATACAATGTGAAGAAAGACATACAAAATTTTAAAATTTGAATTCTACAAAAGGTACTAAAGATATATGTGAAGAAAAATTTCAGGGGATTGCAAGCTGTAAGTGCCCCTAAATGAGATTTGTTTGGTACCTAGCTACCACTAATTAATAATATTGAGTATCAAAAAGCAATATACAACGGGTGTACCTGAGAAACAAAAGTCTTCTTCTTTCTTTTTCAGAGACAAAAGCTGCTGAAAGCTCTGCTCCTTCTTAGAAACAAACAGTTAGAGGATTCAGAAACATACCTGCTCGTTCAGCTAATCCTGCTGCACCAGAAGTTACCAAAAAGCTAGAGTCTCCACAACCATACCAGTACAAAACAATTCAAACACAACCAGTAACACAATGATATTAAAATCGAGGGAGAGAAGTCGAACCTGAGAAAGATCATGTACACGCTCTAGTTCTTGGGCTTCTGAAGCTAAAAAAAGTATAGATTAGTAATAACTCATAACAGTTATATAAAAGATTATGTGATCAAATTCAAGATCAAATCAAGGGAATATATTATACCTTGTTAAAAAAGAGGGAAGGGAAGAGATACTTACCTGATCAAAAGAGAATATTGAATGTGAATCATGTTGTCTCAGTCCCAGCAAAACCAGCCGTAATTAAGGACATATAGTCTCCATCAGTTAGCAGAACATTGAATATGATACTTTCTCTCCATCAGTTAGCAGAACACTGACTTTTATAGTTTAAGCAGATAATTGAATTTCTCCAGACAACACTGTACAAGTCTGAACTTAGCAGAAATTGAAGTTTTTTTTATAGCAGATTATATTGAATTTTAAAGATGCTGCCAGCTTCAGCACAATATCTTTGATCGGACAACAGAGCTTTCCAATCTTACAAAGGCATTAAACAAGCCTTAAAAGGACTTTTACTCTCCATCAAATTAGCAGAATATTGAATTGTACTCCATATAATTTAAGCAGAGAATTGAATTTCTCAATTTCTCAGGACATCATTGTCCAAAGCCTTAATAGAGGCTAATCTTAGCAGAGATTGAAGTTAATGTCAAGCTGTCCCAGCTCAGCAAGACAATAGAACTCATATTAGTAGAGATTGATATCTCCAATCTTGGGATGTAGTTTTGAAAGGCTTTTACTTACAGTCGTAATATCTCTGCCCCAAGAACATCTAGCTTCTGTTATCAAGCTGTCCCAGCCCCAGCAACCACAAGTCCTACAAAAGAACATTTTTTTTTTCTCTCCATCAATAATTAGCAGAATATTGAGTTCTATATATTTTAAGCAGAGCATTGAATTTTCTCCAGAAAATCACTGTACAAGTCTGATCTTAGCAGAGACTGAAGTTTTCTGTAACAGAGATATTGAATGTTCACATCAAGGCCAAGCCATATATTAACCAAGCCCTGCTTTGTAGACTGTATCTTTTCCTCTCCATCAAATTTTGCAGAACATTGAATTATTGTATAAGCAGAGAATTGAAACTTTCTTATAGATATCATTGTCCAAAGGACTTTTTACTCTCCATCAAATGAGCAGAAATATTGAATTGTAACTCCATATAATTCATAGCAAAGATATTGAATTGTGACTCCATATAATTCATAGCAGAGATATTGAATTTTTCTAAGGACACATTATGGTCCAAGCCTTAACAAAGACTGATCTTTTAGCAGAGATTGAAGTTTCTGTCAAGCTGTCCCAGCCACAGCAAGACAGTAGAGAATGTATTGACAAGCCTTTTTTGGTTCTTACGGACGCGGACAATGTCCCCAAGTTAGAAACCGGACAAACACAATCATATAATGTGTAGTCCCTTTCCTTTGGGTTTTTGAAGAAAACATCAAAACTTGAAAACAAAACAAACTAAAACCGAGAACAAGAAGAAAGGATCAATCTTTTTAAGAAATACAAGTTTTGAAATTCAAAACCCTAAGATTGAAATCAAAAGTTTAATAGAGGGGGTTTTTGATTTACGAACCTTTTATTCGAAAACTTTTGAAAATCTGAATCTCTGTAACAAAAAGGTTTCGAATTCAAAAGAGGGAAACAATATAATCAGAAGCCCTAAGACGAACAACATAACGAAAAAGAGAGGGCTTTTGGATTTTGCTTAACGAAAAACCAAATCAAAGTTTTAATTTTTTAAAAGCGTTCGATCGAAATCTAAGAAAAAAATACAATTACAAAACTACCAAACCCCAAAACTGAAGAAAAAAAACACAAAAGAGAGGTTTGGTTATGCAAAATCAAGAAGAACCCTAAATCAAATTCATCTGAAGCTGAAAAAAAAAACAAAAAAAAACAAAACCTTGTACAGACGACGAAGATCTTCCCGAATCGCTCTAGAGAAGAGATCGACGAAAGAGAATCGCAATTGCGAAAATCGCTAGCGAAAGATAGATTTGAATCGCAACCTTTTTTTTTTTTTTTAACACCACATCGCAACCTCTGTCTTTACATGCTCTTAATTTGACCGTTACAAAATTAAAACGAAACTGGGCTTAGTTTTTATGGGCTTATAAAATATCGGCTTATGGGCTTGTAAAGTATTGGTCCGTATCTTGGTCTTACGCTCTATATAACGGAATTTTTCAAGTTTGTGTTACGGTGAAAAGTGACAACTAGTGTATCTTCGAGTTTAATTCATAGATTAGTCTATGACTATGAGTATGAGAGTTTAGAAGTAGAAAAAGGTGGTCACTGAGTTCTAGTGATTAGGATTTTTTCTTTTTCTTTTTCAAAAATTGCAATGGCGTGTAAAATATATACTATTTTTTTACAATGAATTATACTGTTAACGAAAAAGATTAGATCTCTCTGTGTTCAGCACGTGAAGTGTTTATCTGCTGTAAGTAAATTCAGTAGGATGATAATCCCATGCTGACTACAATCAAGAAGCCCATCAAAGAAGACTTGTTTGATATAGAGGGACAAACGCATAATCTGTGAATCATATCAAGTGATATCCTAAATAATTGATTGTTTCTACAGTCTTAGAACTTAGTGAATGCCCTTTAAATACAATCATCGGACCTAAGAACAGTTGCATATACCTAAAGTCAGAATCTTTAACACAAAACGCAATCATGCAGTACATAGCAGATTAAAGCATAAACTATGAAGCACATTACCGGGCAAGTAGCAAACAACAGTATATATGGATGCAAATAAGGAACAGTCTCTACAATATAAAAGCATAAGATGAGTGAGAGTGCCCGCACAAGTAGCAGCATGAAGCAAAACAAAAATCAATCATCAGCTCCATCAGTCTTTGTAGCACCAAAAGGGTCATGATTAGGTCCCAACTCTTCTCCCATATGGCGCTGCACAAGCCGCTGCAGATCAGACATAACCTTAGCCTCGCGCTTGGCCTTCTCCTCGTAGTTAAACATGGCCAATGCCCGTTTGTCTTCGGCACTGTAAACCTGGTTTTCCTTTCTAATACGGATAGCATTCATCCTTTGATGCCTACTTCCACTCATCACATAACCAAGATCCTCAAACTTCTGAATCTCTTCAGCGTTAAGACCCACTTCTCCTCTACGTGGGATACGTTTACCTTGCTGAACATACTGTGCTATAGCATCTCCTTCACCAGGTCTTAAAGCACCACCATAACTGATGTGACCTTCAGCTTTAGGTAATGGCATTGGACCAACATCAGCGTCTTCCTCTTCTTCATCAGGAGCTGAAGATTTCTTCTTCAGCTCAATCATCTCTTTGAACTTCTTCAACTCCTCTTCATCAAGTTCAACTTCAGTATTCTTCACCGTTTCTTCTACTTGCATCTTCGAATCATCCTCAGTACCATCGCTTTCAGTCTCTGACTTTGTTATCTTTTCCTTGCTTCGTTTCGAGCTAGAACCCGAAGATCTCTTCCTCCTCTTGCTCTTTGACTTGGACTCTTCCTCCCCAGAAGACGAAGCACTAATCTCAGATTCCTCCGCTTTACTATCCTCATCGCTGCTCTCATCAGAGTCACTGTATCTCCTCTTCTTCCTATGACTTCGCTTTTTCTTACTACTACGACTGCTTCTACTTTTCTTCTTCTTAGAAGTCTTTCTCCTTCTTCTCCTATCTTCCTCTTCCGAAGCACTCTCACTCCCTTCAGATTCACTATCACTATCATAAGATCTCCTACGCCTACTACGCTTAGACCTAGAGCTCTTCTTCCCTTTCCTCTTCCTAGATCTCAAACCATCAGATTCAGATTCCGAATCCGACTTCCCAGATTCAGATTCAGATTTACCTTTCCTATCTTTCCCTTTCTCTTTATCGTCCTTCTCGCCGCCGTTCCTGTCCAAAACCTCGTCGGCGTTATCATCGGAATCCTCGTTCGGATCTCTAGGTGGACTCGGTGTGTTCTCCCAAAAGCAGAACTTGGCTGATTTCCTCATCTTGAGCCGCTTATGCCTTCGATACTCCTCGTGACTCAGTCCTTTCATCTCTTCATCGGATTCTGAATCAGATCTCCTTCTGTTTCGATAGTCTCGATCCAAATAGCCTTGATTCTTCCCAAATCTCCTCGGGAGAGAGTTCATCGTCATTCTCACAAAGCCCTAATCCAGACCGTCGCTCCGACGACGATAAGAAAAATATCAAAAATCTTTTCAGATGTGTTGGGAAAAATTAGGGCTTTGAGTCAACATTATATACAAGCCTTTTTACTTATTGGGCCATTAAACAATTAAGCCCAATATAAATGATTCACCACTGAAAAAACACATACAGTATTTGTTTAATTATTATACAAAGAACCCACACATTTTAATTAGAGACAATTGAGTCCTTTATCCTTATCCGTCGTCTTCAGATGGCAAGTCTCTCCATCTCCGCCGTGGCTCTGCCTCCGTTTCGGCTCCAGACACAGGCTCGTCTTACGAAACTCAGCTACCGAACGCGCCTTCACTCTTTCAATTTCGAACCAATAAGGATTAGCACGAAGATTAGAAGTTTGGGTGGGAATCGGAGAGAGCCCAATGATTCGAGGTTCGTCAATGAAAGTGGCGTAGTTGATGACATGGAAGGTCTCTTAGACAATCTATCTCTAGAATACGACTCCGTTTGGGACACTAAACCCTCTTGGTAAGTCTCAATCAAGTCCCCAGTTCAATTTATTTCAACTAGTTTGGATTTGGTGTTAAGATTGCTGGTTCTAAACATGGGTCTAGAGCTTAGATAGAGAGTTTGTTCGTAGAGTCATAAGGTCATTTCTAAAGCTCTAAGTGGACCAATCCTTAATCTTGGTTAGCAAATTATGCCTACCCAAGAACCTTTTTTGAATGAAGCTGAATTAATTAATTGATTGATGCTACTTAGAACAAGTCTTACCAAATTCCATTTTCATGATTTGTGTTGTGGTTCTTCACTCTGTTTTGGAAGCTAGAAAAGACAAAATTTTGAATCTTTGGGTTAGGAAGATAGTGAAGAACCAAAATACAGATTATGTGATCGTAGTTGGGTTAAGAAGAGATTCAAAACCTTCTTAACAACGACAACTTTGGATATCTATTTGATCTGGTGTGTATTTGCAAACAAGAACGTTAGACGTTTTTTAGGGCCTAGGGTTCTTCCTTTTCTTGAGATAGGGTTTTGAATATGCCTTGGCTTTGTTTCTCAGGTGTCAGCCATGGACGATAATGCTAACAGGTGTATCAATAGTGGCATGTAGCTGGCTAATACTACACTCGGTCGTCGTTTCATCGCTTGCTGTTGGTTCAATTGGCGCTTGGTGGTACATTTTCCTTTATAGCTACCCAAAGGTGTGAATGAATCTGTTTAAACTTTCCTTTTTAGTCTAGTTACTAAAATCTGTTAATGACTTTAGTCTGAGTGAAGGAAAGTAAATATCTTGTTATAATATCTTCACACGATGCTAGTTTCTGTAATCTTAGGGAAACAAGCCTTACTCTGATGGTTTTGTGTTCTTTGGTTTTTTCAGTCGTATTCAGAAATGATTGCTGAAAGAAGGAAAAGAGTATCTGATGGCTTTGAAGATATATACGGCAAAAACAAGACTTAATAGTAGGATCTTCCCCAATCCTCTCTACATAACATTCGTTTCTTGCATAAATCTTTCCCTCTTGTATAATAACAGTCATCTATGGGTTTTAGCTCACTTCAGTCACAGGCTCACACAGCTGTTTGGGATACAAACTACAAAGCTCTTGATTTCAATTCAAACACCCACGATGAATGTAGTGGGCATTATAAAAATCGAATTGAACCGAGATTGTTTAAACCGAAAAACCAAACCAACTATACTGAAAAGTGACATCAAACATAATTGGAATTCGAAGTACATAAATCATCTAAACCGAAGAAAAACGAGACTATAGTTCGAAGTAAGCAAAAATACATGTGTTCAAATTTATAAAATCAAACATAAAAAATTACTAATACTTTTTAATGATTTTTTCTTAAAATGATACTTACTAAAATTTGATAATTTTTTCAACTAAAATAAATTTCATTGTTGGACATTCCGTTTGATAATCACATTTAACTATCTATTTCTATCGTAAAATCGTATTTTAATTCACTTCTTCATAGATTAGAGTTAACATATTTAATAAGAAAAATAATATGAGCATCATATGAGATAATATATGTATATTGTTTAGTATTTTTTTTTAACAATAAAATAATCAGTAAAAAATCAATTAACATCCACAAAAATTCAATTAACATCTTATTAATTTAATAATTTATGAATTTCTGAATTATGCAGTATATTTTCTTATTAGTTGAAGTTTTATAAATGAACAAATATTTATTGTTTATTAATTTTTGTGCTTAACCGAAAGAGAAAGTACAAAGGAAGTACAATTTAAATATCTATACCATCATAATAAACCATATTTTAAGTTTTACATCTTAATGCATAGAACTATTTAAGCACATTCGCAAATTTTCAATGTTAATAAAAATGAAATTAATAATTATTTAAAATATTATACTTACATTTTACATCATTTTATATGATTCTTTTTGCGCACGTTGTACGAGTGGAAATACACTAGTATTATATTTTAAATAAAATTGAGCACAACTTAGACCGGATAAGCATTTCCTAGAAGAGTCTTATTTTTCTTCTTGGATTGACTCAACACTCAAGCTTCTCCCATTTCGTCTTCAACGATACAGATACAGACAGTATTTTGAGCGCTTCGTCCCTCAGCGTACCAAACTTTACCATTCTGAAAAGGCCTGGATCGAAGACTAGGAACATTCTTTCCCTAATTACATGCTAAAGGCACGTTTCCAGGATTGTGTTTTCAGTTGATGTCAGGAAAGTATGTCTTTATTAATTCGAGTAATTTTATAATGCAGACTGAGGAGTGCCTTAACAAGGAGAGGGAGAGAGCCATTCACTACCTTCATTTTAGCACTGTGCCCAAGCTAGTTCATGTTAGTTATAATACGTTATCTACAATGTTTGCTGAAAATTTCACCTTTTAACTTAGAATATATGTTTATTTTCTGACAGTACTTTGAACAGGATACAAGCGTATTTCATAATTAGCAGTGATACTGATTGGCTTGCTTGTTTATTTCTGAATGATGCAGGCACTACTAAATCAATTGTTGGTTATGGCTCCGAAAGAGCTTCAAGAAGAAGAGCACTCAGGGTGCCTTGCATTGCTAAAAATTAACAAGGAAATACAGCTTTTGTGTGTTATAATTATATTGTTAACTGATTATTATCTCAAATTCTCTTTTCAATGAAGCATTGCTATATACTTTCAGATGGATGATCTCTCCAGATTGTACAATCTTTATCATAAAATTCCAGACCGGCTGGAAGCTTTTTCAGACATATTCTGGCAGGTTTTTATTACTAGTTAATTTTCTACATGACATAAATTTTGATTCTCATTTTTACTTTGCTACATACAGCATATGACTGCAGAAGGCAATGCCCTTATAAAACAAGTCCAAGACGCAGCAGCTAACCATGTTCATATTATTTTACTTGTTACATTCAAACACTCAAATTTTTTTTGTTTATACTACGTTTTTGTGGAAATGCATAAAGTTGGATTGCTGAGTTGCAACTTGCAAGCTGTTTTATTAATGGTTGATTGCAGGAACGCAAAAAAATATATCATTTCCATGTTATATTTTTCATTAAAATTAGAAAGAAAGACAATACGAATAGGATTTTCACAAATAAGTTGTTTAGGTCTCCGAGCGTTATTTCCCATAGCCGTAGTTGATAAGATGGAAGGTCTCTTAGACAATCTATCTCTAGAATACGACTCCGTTTGGGACACTAAACCCTCTTGGTATGTTTTAATTAAGTTCCTTATTCAATTTAATTACCTTTCTATTACTTTTAGGTAATCTTGGGAAAAAACAACGTTTGTCAATGACTTATTCGACATTTGGGAAATTATTAGAAACAAGTAAACCAATTGATCCGTCCACACAGAAAAGCAATTGCTTACCTCAGTATATAAGTCATTCACAACCAGCTGGATCCACTGAATGCTTCCCATAGAACAGACTATGCCACCGTTAAGTCTCCTACAGAAACACATCATGCTTATTACAATGACTCATCAGAGGGTAAAAATATTTTGGGGAACATTATCTTATACTGTTTCTAAGACCTAACAAATCGTATTAATAAAACAATTTGTTTATATGAATTACAGAAGAACAAGATGAACAAGTTTACAATTGTTCAAGTGCCGAGGAAAATTACGCTGAAGACTCTGATGTAGAAGTAGATGATGCATAAGTGTTGGCTGAAGTTAAGAAAAAGTTGTACTACTTAAATATTATTAAGCATGATTTTCAGAAGTTTTTTAGAGATGCTGTCTCACCAAAGGCAGAACCTGCAAAGAAGAAAACTGGTAAGTAGAAAATACACTTATAACAAATTTAAGGCATTTTGATGTTGTAATTAGAATAACATGTATAAAAGGAATAGTTCATTCTTTAGCAGGTACAAAAAAAGACACATAAATATCTAGACCATGGTGACCCAACATACAAGAATGCAAGGAAGCCTATTTTCACTTTGTGTTGTTGCGAAGGACAGGTCAAACTTCCATTTCTACAGAAAACACCAGAGTTGTTGGTCGCCTTACTCACCAACAATGATGAGCTAAGCAGACATTTTAGAGAAAATATCAGAGCTTATAACATGATTTTTTCGTTTACTTCACTTGGTGGGAAGTTCGAGAAGTGTTGTGCACGAGGACATGAACCTAATATGTTTCAACTACAAGGGGAGAACTATCACTTGATGGGTAGTATGCAACCTGAGGATGGTGAACTCCCTAAGTTTCAACAATTGTACATTGTTGATACTGAAAATGAAGTTGATAATAGAGCAACTATTATGAAGTATGGTTAATTTCATTATCAGTATTTGCGTAAATTTCTATTGCGTTTTATAATTTACAGACCTAATCGTGTCTAAATTATGTAATGTGTATTTAACTAAGTTCATGTAATTTGGCAGCAAAGGAAAAGACACTGCAAAGTATAAGAAAAAACAGAAACTCAGAAGGGAACTAATCGAACAAATTATGAAAATGTTGGATGATGTGAATCCATACGTCAACACCTTTAGATCAGCNGTAATGTGTATTTAACTAAGTTCATGTAATTTGGCAGCAAAGGAAAAGACACTGCAAAGTATAAGAAAAAACAGAAACTCAGAAGGGAACTAATCGAACAAATTATGAAAATGTTGGATGATGTGAATCCATACGTCAACACTTATAGATCAGCAAGAGACAGGTTCAATACAAATCCGCATGAAACTTTCCATATGAGGATAGTTAGTAGTCGTGAAAAGGATGGGAGGACGTACAACATACCAACAACATCTGAAGTAGCTACGTTGATTCCTGGAGATTTCAATTTGGAAATGGATCATCGTGATATTGTTGTTCAGGCAAAATCTGGTGAACTACAAAGGATAAGTGAATTGCATATCTCTCATCTAGCATTACAGTATCCCTTATTATTTCCTTATGGAGAGGATGGTTACATGCTTGGAATTGAAAAAGAGCATTCAAAAGTGGGAAGGGTTAAGAGTAAAAAGAAAGAAAACAAATTAGCATGAGGCAGTTCTTTGATTTTCGAATTCAGGAGAGAAAAAACGAGTCAAGGACCCTTCTGCATTCTAGATGCTTATTCCAGCAGTTCTTGGTTGATTCTTATACTGCCATCGAGAGCAACCGGCTTGGTTACATCAAATACAATCAAGCGAGTTTATGGGCAGAGAATTATAACACTGTAAAGAAGGCGGCAGAAGCTGGAAATGTAGATATGAATGAGCAAGGGAGGCAGTTTTTTTTACCAAATTCATTCACTGGTGTTCCTACATATATGCGAGAAAACTATTTAGATTTAATGGCTATATCTAAACACTTTGGATTTCCTGATCTTTTTATAACTTTCACATGTAATCCAAAGTAGCCAGAACTAACTAGATTTTTTCAGGAGCGCAAATTGAATGTCGATGATAGACCAGACATCCTTTGTAGGGTTTTTAAGATGAAGCTTGATTCCCTTATGCATGATTTAACCAAACGACATATATTAGGGAAGACTGTATCTGGTAATTCCTAAATTTTTGGCAATGTTTAATTTGTTCTATACCGTGAGATATGAAGATCGACATCTAATCTCTTTATATATTTATCCTATCTACAGCTATGTATACCATTGAGTTTCAGAAAAGAGGTTTGCCACATGCGCATATACTGCTATTCATGGACCAAAAGCACAAATTTCCTAAGACAAAAGATATAGATAAAATCATATCTGCAGAAATTCCAGACAAGAATGAAGAACCAGAGCTTTATGAGCTAGTGAAGGACATGATGATCCATGGACCATGTGGTGCTGTTAATCCGAAATCACCATGTATGGAGAATAGGAAATGTACTAAATTATTTCCTAAGAAGTATGCTTAGGACACTACTGTCGATAAGGAAGCTTTCCAGTGTACAAAAGAATGGAGACAACTAATTATGTAGAAAAAAATGGATTCAAATGTGATAACAATTATGTTATCCCATACAATAAGAAGCTGTTGTTACGCTATAGAGCACACATTAATGTCGAGTGGTGCAACCAAGCTGGATCCGTAAAGTATTTGTTTAAATACATTACAAAAAGTCAGGACCGTGTAACCGTTGCTGTTTTGCCAAATATGCCAGAGGAAGATGAAGATGAGTACAAAACTGGAGAGGTTCTAGGGAAAGAGAATAAGAAACCAGACAATAAAATTGAAGATTATTTTGATTGCAGGTAGTTTTTCTAATTCATTGTGGATTTTGTTTTCTCTTTAATATTAGAGTTTTAACAATTTTTCATGATTATCACATATGCTTTTCTTTTATCTATCATGTATGTGTCTGCATGTGAAGCAGCATGGAGGATTTTTAAATTTAATATTCATTACCAGTCTACACCAGTTGTTAAACTAAGTTTTCATCTAGAGGGTGAGCATCTTATTTATTTCAAGGGTGATGATGAGGCTGAAGCAATTATGAATCGAAAAACCGTCGATAACTCCATGTTTCTAGCATGTATGGATCTTAACAAGGTTAGTGATAACAGGATTTTCACCCAGGGTATCAATTCCCTGTGCAGTTGTAGTACAAAGGGTTATCAATCCAAATGGTTGTTATGCTAGTAGATAAGATATGATCATAAGCAAGCAAGTCAAGCCAAGCAAAATTGGGGTTTAATCTAACAATCCTAAAATAATTAAAACAAAGTAAATAAGCAAGAACCACACGACTTAAGCACTCGATGCAAGCATACGAGTATCGGAACGAGTGGGTGATCAGGTGACAGGAGTAATCAAGAACACAAATATGAACAGCTCGAAGGTGTACACGAAGCTGGTGATTGGGTACCAGTTCGAGTAAGGGGTCGAGTTATTAGATAAAGTTAAACAATCAAGATAAGAAAGCTTCTAAGGATGGGGTAATCGACTCCTAAGTGTTCCTGACCAATTTGGGATGTCTTACATGCCTCATGCAAATATTCCCTAGACAATGAATCTCTAAAATCTTGTTAAAACACTCTTGTGATAGAAACAATCAACCTTGATCACTTCCCTACCCAACTCTCGTTGGAGAAACATGACCAAGGAGGTAATACAAACTGATTCATTATTGTCAATAAACTCCTTACACATCTAATCTCTTAGGCTAATTGAGTAAATCTCTAGCATTGATTGATTCAAGCATTTCAACTACATCTCTCAATGGCAAAACACCCTAGATCTAGTCTCAACCTCTCGGTATGAAAATAGCATTAAGAACACTAATCTAGAAAGGAATTTATATAACATAAACAATCAAGCTAAGACATCCTAACTGATCAAGAACACATATTTGTCTGTCTCCTCCCTAGAAACTTTGTTTCACTACTCAGATCTCATTGCAGAAAAAATAAAAACACAAATAAACAAAAATTGCATTGTATTGAAAATAGAATAAAAGTAGAAGAGTATAGAATCGAAAACTAAGAAGAATAGCAAAAATAAATTAAAATAAATCCTAACAAAGTAGAAAAGGTGTTTGAGTCGCTCAAAATCTCTCTCAGAAGCTCTCGGTCTCTGTGTAGAGTGTTTGCGGCATCCCCGGGCGAGAGGAAGAAGAGGGGGGTTTATATATGGAAACCCTTTTAACCTAGCTCCCCAGTCCTACCCGAGGGTCTGCTCGATGGGGTGCACGAGGATAAGGTCGGGTTGTTCCTCAGGTAGGTCTTCGGGTTGTTCTTCCTTCTCTTGGATCTTCCTCGATCGGGTTGAGGTTCGGACTGTTCTTCCTGCTCAATAGCTCCTTTGGGTACATGCTCGGAGTTGACCTTGTTTCCCCCCATTTTATGCTCTAAAGCACCTGTTTTCATCCAAAATGCGCAAATGCAAGAATGTAACACCCTAAATGGCCTAAATGCAAATTCCTAAAGTTAATGACCTTAAAATGTTAAGGTTAGGGTATATATAATGCAAAATATGGACAAAAAACGATGCCTAAAACATGTAAATTAGAGAGTTATCACACCCCCAAACTTAAATCTTTCTAGTCCTCTAGCAAGGAAGTAGGAGGATGAGGTTTAAAATTGGTGACTCATAACCTTATAGTACCAAGCGAAGGATTCAAGCTATAGTCCTTTGAAACGACCCGACCCGTTTTTTTTAAATAATAAATAATAATAATAATAAATAATGAACACGTCTGAGTCCTATCCCTATCCAGGTTTCCTTCCCGTGGCTTGCGTAAGACACACAATGTCCCAACAACCACATACTCCCTCACTAGAATACCTCATGACCACACAAGGATCATATACATGCCGCAAGGGACGCCACAAAGGCCAACAAATGTCTTAAACAAGACCGCCACCAAGGCCAAACAAATGTCCTAAACAGGACCGCCACCAAGGCCACTCGTTCCGAAGGACCGTCACAAAGACCACTTGTCCCGAAGGACCGTCACAAAGATCAATTGTCCCGAAGGACTGTCACAAAGACCAATTGTCTCAAAGCCCCCACAATTGGCTAAACAGCCTGCCACAAAGGCCACACAATTGGCTAAACAGCCCGCCACAAAGGCCACACAATGTCTCAAAAGACCGCCCCACACAGGCACAATGACTCAATAGTCCGCCACGAAGGCCACGAAAGCCCCTCCAAGGCTCACATCCACTAAAAATGGATAAATTCTAACTCACATATAACATTCCATTTTTAGAACTTTCACTCAAAACCCTGCCTCACGGGAACTTCGTACCCCGAACACCACCTCATCTTGTTTCTTAGTCGCACAACCAACCACCCCAAGCGACCAAGTAAACAAGAGAGATGGGCTGGAATACTCCATTCCCGCTCTAGCCATGGATTACAACTAGGACCAGGCTAGACAAGCTCAAGTCGCGGCTTGCTTCTCATACCACTTCTTAAACATTGCCTTCATCCTCGCCTCTGGTCCCCAAGTCTGCTCGTCAACACCATCAGAGTCCCAAAGGACTCTCATCAAAGGAATCTTCTTCTTCCGAAGTTCCTTGATCCTCCTCCCGAGAACCCTCACTGGTCTCGCCTCCAAAGTCATGTTAGGCTGAAGATCTTCAGGAATCTTAGCCAACATCTGATCATCCTCACGGAGACACTTCCTCAACATAGAAACATGGAAAACCTTGTGGAACGCACGCATAACCTCAGGCAACTCCAGCCTATATGCTGCCGGTATATGGGTCCGTTCAGAGTGATTGTGCGGGTGGGACCGGCAAGCTCCCACAATCAATATGCAAACGTATCCAGTCAGTTCTTACAAGTTTTTGGTGGGATGGCCCAGATGAGAAAAGGAAAATATCGTGGATATCATGGAAAAGTCTTACTAAATCAAAGGGAGATGGAGGGCTGGGAATTAGAGACCTACAATGCTTTAATGATGCTCTGCTAGCTAAAGTAGGATGGCATATCCTCACAAAACCAAATAGCCTTCTAACAAGAATCATGTTGGGTAAGTGCTGCCAATCAACATCTTTTCTTACCAATCAACCACCGTCGAACTCCTCCCATGGATGGAGAAGTATCTGCGTAGGCAAGGAATCCTCAAGAAGTAACTCGGTAGTGACATTGGTGATGGAAATGCGACATCAATTTGGTATGACCCCTGGTTGTCTCTAGAGGCTCCCCTCCTCCCTATAGGACCACCAAGAGAAACAGATCAACAACTCATGGTTTCAAGTCTATTGCATCCGCTAACCAAAGAATGGGATAAAGAGGCTATCCAACAGATTTTACCTGAGTATGAGAAAGAAATACTTGCTATACTGCCAAGTAAACATGGAGCAACGGACTCCCTCCTCTGGCTCCCATCAAAAACAGGAACTTACACTGTTAAATCGGGCTATTATGAGAGCATCAAGGAAACTTCAATGGACGCTCTGAACATCCATACACCAAGGAGCCCTAACTAGAAGACAAATGTGTGGAACGTGAAGACATCCCCCAAAACTAAAATGTTTCTCTGGAAGGTGTTGAGAGGTGCATTACCGCTAGGAGACCAGCTGAAATCGAGGAAGATAAACCCTGAAGCTAAATGCCCTTTCTGTGGAGAA
Source organism: Camelina sativa (assembly GCF_000633955.1). Lineage (NCBI taxonomy): Eukaryota > Viridiplantae > Streptophyta > Magnoliopsida > Brassicales > Brassicaceae > Camelina > Camelina sativa. The sequence continues at coordinate 22,164,906 of NC_025697.1, read as the reverse complement.
GAAGAGACGACGATTCACCTTTTCCTCCATTGCCGCCATGCGGCCAAAGTATGGTCAATCCTCCCCGTCCAGAATCCAATTAATCCAGAGGATATGGACTCAATCCACACCCTTGTTGAAAAGGCAAAAACCTTGCTCTTCCTACCAACATGCGGTATAGGCGACGACCCTATCTTCCCCTGGCTCATCTGGGGAATCTGGATCGCTCGGAATAAACTAATCTTCAACGATCTCAGGCCTAACCCTATAGATACAGTAACTCAAGCCCTTGTAGCAGGACGATAATGGCTCACAACCCTCAAGAGATATATCATTAGCAAAATCACTTTTAGTCTATTGAACAGGTTGTTTACGTGTGCTCACTAGTTATTTGTTGCGCAGGAGATTATGATCGATGAATTGGTAACACATAACCTGGCATTTGATGATATCAACAAAGCTTTTGATCTTATGAGAGAAGGAAAGTGTCTGTGTTGTGTTCTTCACATGCCAAACTAATGCCTTCTTGAGAATACATATAACGTTTCAAGAAAGATAACAAGGGATCTGTACTGTACATTCTAGTGCTGGGACTTCGGTTATTTTGGTGAATTCGGTTCGGTTAATTCGGTTTTTCGGTTTTTTTTGAATTTTGAAAATCTTACCGAATTGAACCAAAATATATTTTGGTTCGGTTATTTCGGTTTCTCGGTTAATTCGGTTTTAAAATTTCAAAACCGAAATTAACCGAAATTTGATTAAAAACATGAAAAATCGGATTTTTCGGTTATTTAGAGATAATCTCGGTTTTTTCGGTTTTATTTCAAATATTTTGGTTTTTTCGGTTTTGGTTTTTCGGGGTGATTCGGTTATTTTAGGTATAAATTTTGGTTTTTTTAGATTTTTTCCTAAAAAATAAAAAAAATTTAAAAAAATTAAAAAAAAAATAATTCGGTTAACCGAAGACCAAACCGAAATATTTTTCAGTTTTTTTTGAAAAAAAAAAATTGTACTGATCGGTTCAGCCGCTATAACCGAAACCGAACCGAACACCTAACGAGTTTGCAAGCGACAAGCTCGAAGGATAAAACTCTAGAATCCACCCAGAAAAAGGGTTCTGGAATCCACCAGAAAAGATAAAAGAGATAAACTCTAAAACTTTATTGATAAGAATAATAATATGATTGCCCTTAAACCCTAACCTAGAAAGGAAAACTAATAGAAATTAACATAATTAAGAATTAATAAAAGAAAGCTAAATTAATTAAAATCCTAACGATTATGCTCCTGCATCAAAAACTTAGATGTATAGTTGATGAATTCTGTATTGGTCAGAAGAACATGTGATGATCGTTAATTTACTTCTCTATGGTTATGCTGCTGTAATTGTTACTAGTACTTGACCATAAACCAAAGTCTTGTGCACTGCTTGGTTACAAAAAGCTTTACCTTGTATCACCTAGGTTGACAGACTAGTATTGGTGTTTCTTTGAATCAGTCTGAAGTTGTAATGCCAAAAATTGACCACATAATTGTCTGTATATGTATTTCTACAGATCATATGCCCATTTATGCTGGATCAGTTCTATTGGGCAGAAAAAATGTATTGGCTTGGGGTTGCTCCTCAGCCATTAAAAAGAAACCACCTGCTTCTGGAGAAAACAAATGATGAGAACATCAAGGAAGCTGCACAAGTGGTAGCAGAAGCCATATACGATGCACTGTCTGCAAAAACTAGGGCTCTTGCCATGGAAATCGCGGAACTATTATCTCTTGAGGTAATTAGTTACCATAAAATTATTTTCCCCTACTGATTCATAGCTCAAAAATCAATGAATCATTTCGGGAAGTCTTCTCTTTTGTAGTTTGAGTAATTTTGACAACTGATAGTTTTTAGGGTATCCAAAAAATAATAATTTCAGGATGGAGTCACAGAAGCTGTGAGAGTGCTTAGAGAAGAGGTGTGTGAAGAAGTCTCGGGTAGCAACTGAATATATTTGGATGAGCGTAGTCATAGAACAACGTAAAAGCTTTATGTCAAGTGATCGTTGATCAATGCATACTGATTCTTTCTTCGCCACCAACCTTAAAATAACGTCTTAACTTTCTCTTTTTTTACTATTTGTGCTTCATTTGATAGTAGTACTACACTGGAGATAGTAGTACTACACTGGATCAAAAATTGTAAGACCCTTCAAAGACAAAACAAGCGATAGCTCGTGTAACACCCACTCCCAATGGGGATAGTGCATATACACCGTCGCGTGTTTTACTGACGACGACTCCCTCCACATTGAAATGCAAAATTAAATCAGGTTTTATAGACAATTTCACTCTAAAAGGGTAACTAGATGCTTGCTATTAGAGGCAGTTGTTTAATTAAATTGTGTTAAGACCCCAAATCAATTTTTATATCATCTAGCATGTTCAAATTGGGGGAATAAAACAAATGAAAAAGTAGGCAGACATTGGAATATTTGAACAGTCAATCAGTCAAAAAAAGTATTTTAAACAATTGCCGCAATTGTTGACATTGAAATAGTTTTTAAAGCCTCCTGCGACGATAACCGTCCTTCCAGGGAGCAGTCTCGAGGTGGAGAAGAGCCCAGTAGGATACATCATCACCGCCTTCAGTCGGTGGTTCCTCGGTGGGAATCGTCAAGCTCAATGGCATCAAGACGGGGAGCTCATTTTGGACAAAGGTAAATGGTACGCGTGTGGAAATCAAAGGCTGAAAAGGGATCGCGAAAACCATTGCGGACGCTAGTCTTGCAGTTTTTAGACTAGAAAGAAGGGCCCCCACTGCATCCCCAATAGCAGACCGGGCAGTGGCAAGACTATCCTCAAGTACTGGCTGTCTGGGAGTAGGGAATGAGTCGATGAATACATCAAATTGTTCGTTCAATGTAGAGTAGTCAGGGTAGAGTAAACCTGTTCTCACAAAAGATGACTAGCAGCCAGCGAAAGATCTGGATCGTTCGGTGCATCTGAATACATGAACAGGCACAAACATTTGAAATTGATGTCTCGGATTCAAGAAAAATGTTCAAAATACCAAAATCCCAACCAAAAGCTAAATCATGTGTAATCAATCTACACGGCCAAGCAAACAAACACATGTTTTTGGTGAATTAATCGGATGTGCTGTTTCCAAACACATGAATTAATTGGTGAATTAATCGGCCAAGCAAACAAACAGGTTTCCAAACACATGCCAAGCAAACAAACAGACAGCAGTTATGTACCTCCAGCAATAAATAGGAGAGTTGGGGCTCAGAGAAGTAATTTTCGTAACATATGTTACTCTTTAAAATATCCTGCCTCATAAAAAGAGAAGGTATCAATCAAGCTTCGACGAGACTAAGGATCATGAAATACAAAACAGATCATACCCTGTCCAAATAATCCCAGTCTCTTTCTCATCTAGAGACCTCAGGCCCACGCTCAGATTGACGTTGCCTGTACACCCAAAGCTCATTCTCACGACAAATGGCTGGAAAGTGTGGTCGATAACCACAGTTGTGACAAAATTTACTTGCACAACTCAGACACTTCAGATTGAGCCAATCTGAGCCCGGAGTGTTGACCAATGGCTCGGCGCAGCTTCCACACATCGACATATTCTCTCTTTCTCTTCTCTTCTCTCTGGCTAGGGTTTTCTGAAACCTCTAGTCACTCGCTTTTGTTTTTTTTTTTAATTCTTAACAGCCCTTTTGAACCGGCTTATCAAAATATCTTGGGCCTAATTTGAGCTTTTTATAAACAAATGGGCCTTGCTTTTTTTTTTTTTTTAATTCACAATTCTCAAATCAATCCTGTCAAACCGGTAACGGCCACTAGATACTGCTCATACTTTGGTCACGCTGTCGCTGTGTTCTCTCTTTGGGGACCATATATATTAGTTACCAAAATGAAGGGAGCTCAACTTTTTTTACCAATTACACCATGTAACTTTTTCTTTTCACATCCTAATCCGGTTTCATCATATATCTATACAAACCGGAATCTCCTAATCTTCCCTTTTGTACCTTTAGACTCTCAATACATAGAAGAGCTACTAGATTCGTCTGTCTCATCATCGTCCCCACTTAAACTAGAGGGCAATTCCACGCCAGACCTACAAAATATATGTTATGCTATCATAAAATAAGCCGATCTGATCTCTCTTTGGGACAATAGAAATGCATTTATAAACTAACCGATTTATCTGGCCTTCTCTTTCTAGAATCTCGCTGTATGATGATTTTGGTGCATAATCTTGCTGAAGATAGTCATCTTCCACTTGTTTTGTAACCTATTAACAAGTGTTAAAAAAAGTCAGAACAAGAACTTGGTAGAAGCCTTCAAACTTCGTTGATACTACATCAACATATAAATCTTTAAGATAGTTTAACCATCAAACTCACCAGCGGTTCATCAGTCGAATGCAATTTCTCTCTATGCGTTTTCGTTTGATTCCTCTCTCCGTGAAACTTTCCCACCTTTAGAAAGAGATATCACACAAACACACAACTCATATTTCCATAAAAAGAGCATGAAAGGAGAGCCTATAGACATGGAACTTTTAGACAAATCTTTACCATCACAGAAGATGGACCTCTATCTATAGAGTCAGGGGATCGGCTTCTACTCGGAGGCAACAGCTTTGAAGATTTAGTGAGATATCCGGTCTTGTGTCCACCGTTGAATATCTTTTTATCGTAATTATGAGTTTGATTGGTTTCAGTATTGCTTCCAGGAAGATTATGGAAGTTGGCAATCATATTGTTTCTCGAACCTTCAGCCCAACTCTTGGAGCTTATTCGACCCTTCTTGTTGTTAGTTACGGGGAGTTCTCGTGGTGAACCTTTGAATGTCTCTTGAAAGGGTTTGTGGTTAGGGACAGTATTATAGAAACTGGGAGAAGGGGATTTCAGTCTTGGTTCCCCAAGACTCTTTCTGTCTCTTAGACCAGGCTCCATTCCAATCATTATGTTGTCATCATCCTCCTCCTCCTCCTCCGAATCTGGATCTGGCGAATGCATCTTCAGTTTACGAGCTAATTCATAGCTCTATAAAGAGATACAAAACAGTATTAGAATACAATATTAATACCTAGTAGAATGTGATGCTAGATCATTATTCTAGTTTATTATCTCTATGGGTGTGTAATATAGAGGAAGAAAGCTTCTACAAGTTCACTTACAGGACCAGGATTAAAGCTCTTCCTCGTTCCAAGTAAATGTGGAGGGTGAGGCCGTCTTTGATTCCCAACATAGATTGGCTCTGACAAAACAGTTGATATAAAAAGCAATCAAATCCGACTGGACATGGGTAAAGGCATTCACAATCTGACACACGAAGAAGATTATTTTAGCTTTCTCTGAAGCACTCGCTCAATACTCATAAAAGATCTAAGGTAAAGTTGAAACACATTATACCAGGACTCACCCTGCACAATAGCATTAGTTTGAGGCTCAAATGCACCAGGAGGAAGTGGATCAAATTGAATCCCCAGAGGTGGACCATCTGTTTGGTATTGTCTTCCTAATTGTCTCTTTACAGCTGTGATAGAAACATTCTCACTCTCTCTCTTAACTTTCAAGTATCCCGAAGGCTTATTATATCCATAGCTTCTCATGAGTTGAGGATGCTGGATAACGTCATTATGCGTAACATATATAGAACTTTCCACATCGCGGATTCCATCTTTGCTAGAGACAAAATTCTTATGTAATGATGAGCTACGTTCAGAAGATGTACTATCTTCACCATCAGCATTTCCCATGTAAGATCCTTCATAAAGCCTTTGACTTTCAACTTCCCTAGGCTTCGGGTTCCAATAATCCGTTTGCTTAGTGCTACCACATGAATCCTGTCGAAGCCCACTTCCACGATCCTGAAGAACAACGCTTGACCTGTCTTGGCTCCCGATGTTGGTCCCATCTTCTTTTACAGAACGTTTGTCTTTCAACCTTCTATGGCAGAACCAACCTGAAACTTGCTTCTCAGTTAATCCTATTTCCTCTGCCAACTTACCCTTCATTTCTTCGGTCGGATACTTATGCTCTGTAGAAAAAGCCAAATCACACACATGTAACGCATATATAAAACCTTGGCATATAAAGTAACATATGCAAATAACAAAGCCATAATTATTACCATTGTAGAAATTCTCCAGCGTCATAACTTGGATAGGAGTCTTAAGCTTCCGTTTCTTGCTGTTTTCTGTAGATGCTTTATCGCCATCAGCGGGTGCCTCGCCTGAATCTATCAAGAAAGAGCACATTTAAAAAACATAAGATAATCAAATGGTGAAACATGGACACCTTATTTTCTCTATGAAACAACGCATGGACAAAATTGAATAATGCTTTTGTGTTTCTCGAAATGTTGCCAGTAGCTTTGCAATTCAGGTAACAAATCTACAGCATAAAAAGGGGGTTTAATTTTCAGCAATTATGACCTTTCTTCTCTCTTATCAGCCAAAAACACACCTCTAAACCCAATCAAAACGAACGAGAACTTCGAAATTTCTTAGCTTTGAGAATTTAAACACCATCAAACAAAACCAAAAAGGCTCAAATTTTTCAATGCCATGGGAGCTGCATTGTAATTCAACGAACTCGAGGATCATTGAAAACTATTCTCTCACGTAAACTCGCAGGAAACAAGATGAAAGAAACGAAATTTACCTGAGTTCATTAGTCAAATTGAAAATTCCCAGAGATTGAACAAAAAAGACCTAATCAACCCCCAAATAAAAACCAGATTTTTATTTTTCTTTCTTCTTCCAACAAAATTCTGATTTTCTCATTCGAGGAGGAGAAGAAGAAAAGAAAACTCATCTTTGCAGACAAGTCTCTCTAGAAACCGGACCGGTTTTAGTCAACCGGACTAATACTAGTAAACCGAAACGACTTGAAACGGGTAGAGTAGAGTAGAGACTTCAGTTTGGGCCTCAATAATGGGCCTAAATTGGACAAGGAAGAATAAGAAGAAGAGAGAGGCGTCGAATGTTATTTTTCTTTCTTTTAGACAGAAGCAGCCATGGCTACAGCTTCAAGGTTTCTACGAAAATTGCCGAGGTTTCTCAAGCTTTCTCCAACCCTTCTCCGTAGCAATGGCGTAAGGTATTCAAGCTATTTGGTTCAAGATTCCTTAGAGCCGTTGGATTCCTTCCGGCGAATAGGATCTCGAATCGGCCATGATTCTTTAACTACAAGAAGTTTCTCTTCTCAAGGTCCTGCTTCTGTCGATTACAGGTACTTTAAATCCTCATTTGTTGTTATCTGATTTCGTTAATTTTCTGAAAATTTTGAAACAAACGGGAAGAAGGAAACAGTTCGGTTTTGCAGGAGGATGAGTTTCACAAATTAGCCAACTTCACTATAAATGACCTTCTTGGGAAAATTGAGGTATTTTAAAAAGCTGGAGCCTTTTTTTTTTTTTTAATTATCTCTAGGGGTCCTTTGAGATTGCAGTAGCTTATATTATGTTGGTACTTACATGATTCATGTTCAGGATTATGGTGATGATGTTCAGATTGATGGTTTCGACATTGATTATGGGGTAAAGATAAACTCTTTTAAGCATTTTAAGGTCTTCTTTATAGTTTTGAAATCCATGTGTGCTTATTAAGTCAGTTGTTTTGATGCTTTCCAATAGAATGAAGTTCTTACCCTTAAGCTTGGATCGTTAGGAACATATGTGCTTAATAAGCAAACTCCAAATCGACAAATCTGGATGTCTTCACCCGTGAGGTAAAGATTGATTCGTGCTTTCATCTTTAAAGTTGCTAACTTTAGATGTCTAAATGGAACTTCGCAATCTGGATCATCATGTTCTGCTGTATCTTCTGGTTATTGTATTCGTAATCTGTGGAGAAATGAAACTGTAATCTGTGGAGAAATGAAACTGTGCATGACTTTATATTGTTGCTCTTGTCTTTGTGCATCAACATCTTAGATTCACATTGATGTTCATCTTCATTCTTCCTTGTTTTTGTATTGTTTTGGTGCAGTGGCCCGTCTAGATTCGACTGGGACCGTGATGCTAATGCGTGGATTTACCGGCGAACAGAAGCAAAGTTGCATAAACTCCTGGAAGAAGAGTTAGAGAATCTATGTGGTGAACCAATCCAACTCTCATAAAGAAGGATATACACAATATCTTTGAGCGAAAGGATGTCATCTAGGAACTTGAAACTGCTATGACCTCTATGAAACATCCAGGGGAATAAACAAACAAGGCACAAGACAAAGTTGTTTCAGTGTGAAACCTGATTGATGTTTGTGAATCTACTTTGAATAGTAATGTCTCTTAGTGACCTGGTTACAACTCTCTTTGTTTAATCAGAGCTGAAGCTATCTTTCACGCGTTTTGAATCAATACATTTTTTTATCAAAGACAAGAGTCCTGTGTTTTTCAAAACTCCTCGAATCTCACAAAAAGTTCCGGAAGAAAGTTGGCAGGGTCAATCTCCACTCTTTCAAAAGCACCAATAAGGACAAAAGATTGACTTCGTCAGCACCATTGCCCCCTTTTTCCAATAATTCACCTTTAGGTACCCTCTTTGTCCTTACTGTAAAACAATACAAAAAAAAAGTTGGATTCTTTTTTACTATTTATAGATCCATCCCGAAAAAGTTGGCACACTGCGTGAATTGATCACATGTGTATCTACATACAGTGGCTAAGTGACTACTACTTTTATATGGCTTTTGGTTCAGATGCTCAAGTGAGACTTGTTCTGTTTTTTCTTGGAAACATCCTAAAACATATGATTAGCTGCGTTCCACATAATTACTTTTCAGGTGGGTCTTTCGTTGACGTTGAGGCAAACCTTTTTCTTTTTTTCTTTGGACACATTTTGGGTTCTTCTTAAGAAGATATAATGGAGATACCAGATGAATAAGACATGGTCAGTACTGGTCAGAGAATGACATTTTCTGTCTTCTTCTATATGTTTCTGCTGCATGTTTGTCGATCAGATTGCTTTGTTGCAGTTCAAGACTCGAAAACATTGTTCAAAGGTTCAACATTGATCAATGACAGCCACGGAGACACTCTTGTTTCAGCTGGTCAGAGATTCGAGCTTGGGTTCTTCACTCCTAATGGAAGCTCTGATGAAAGAAGGTACTTAGGGATATGGTTTTACGATTTACATCCACTGACTGTTGTCTGGGTTGCAAATCGTGAATCTCCGGTTCTTGACCTTTCCAGCATTTTCGCCATCTCTATAGATGGCAATCTTGAAGTCATTGATTCAAAGGGAAGAGTGTATTGGAACTCCAATGTTCAACCTTCCCCAGTCTCTGCGCAGAGAACGGTGAAGCTGATGGATAATGGTAATCTTGTGTTGATGAGAGATGGAGAGGAAGCAAATGTGGTTTGGCAAAGTTTTCAGAATCCTACCGATACGTTTCTCCCAGGGATGAGCATGGATGAAAACATGACTTTATCATCATGGAGGAGCTTCAACGATCCATCACCTGGAAATTTCACCTTTGAGATGGATCAAGAAGAAGACAAGCAGTTCATCATTTGGAAAAGATCAATGAGATACTGGAAATCAGGAATTTCAGGTAAATTCATCGGATCCGACGAGATGCCTTATGCAATTTCTTACTTTCTTTCCAATTTCACAGAGACTGTGACTGTGCACAATGCCTCTGTGCCTCCTCTCTTTACATCTTTGTATACCAATACAAGGTTTACCATGAGCTCCTCTGGTCAAGCTCAGTACTTCAGCTTAGACGGAGGAAAGTTCTGGGCACAGATTTGGGCTGAGCCTAGAGATGAATGTAGTGTCTACAATGCTTGTGGAATTTTTGGTAGCTGTAACAGCAAGAACGAGGAAATGTGCAAGTGTTTGCCAGGTTTTAGGCCTAATTTCTTGGAGAAATGGGTCATGGGAGATTTTTCTGGTGGATGTTCAAGAGAGTCAAGGATATGTGGTAAAGACGGTGTTATGGTGGGGGACATGTTCTTGAATCTGAGTGTGGTTGAAGTAGGAAGTCCTGATTCACAATTCGATGCACATAATGAAAAAGAGTGCAGAGCAGAGTGTTTGAACAATTGCCAATGCCAAGCTTACTCATATGAGGAAGTTGATACACTTCAAAGCAATACCAAGTGCTGGATTTGGTTGGAAGATCTCAACAATCTCAAGGAAGGCTATTTAGGTAGCCGCAATGTATTCATTCGCGTTGCAGTTCCCGATATAGGTAAACAATCTCTATTGATTTCAAAACATATGAAACTGCTTTTCAAATGCATTAGGATATATAACTGTTGATGGTTAAATTGTTGTTAAATTCTGCAGAGTCGACCAGTAGAGATTGTGTGACCTGTGGCACAAATATTATTCCTTATCCTTTGAGCACGGCTCCTGGATGTGGCGACAGTAGCTACCTTAGTTTCAACTGCAATATGTCGACTGGTCAAGTCATTTTCAAAGGATCTAACAGCTCATACAATGTTACAAGTATCAAACCAGATACTCACAGATTCTTAATCAAAAGTAAAGATGCAGTAGTAAACTGCACAACTGAAAATCATATGGGGAGAATATCAGAGTTAAAGCTATCTTCGCCTTTTCATCTCACGGAGAAGTGCAATGCAGACATGGTTACTGGTGGAACTGAAGTGGAGATTCGTTGGGATCCTCCGCTTGAGCCAACTTGTTCTTTATCTGTAGACTGTAAAGACTGGCCTAATTCATCTTGCAGTAAATCTGGAGACGGGAAGAAGAGGTGCTTCTGCAATCATGATTTTAAGTGGGATGGATTCAATTTAAACTGCACTCAAGGTAAAGTTATGACGACAAAACTCATTTCCAAATCGTAGTGAAAAGATGTATCAGTTTTTTTAATATAGGCTCTCATGTAGAACGAGCTCGTGGAAGAGACGGGGAAGCTAAAACACCGGTGGTTTTGATCGTTGTGGTGACTTTTACAAGTGCAGCCATTCTGGTTGTTCTATCAAGCACTGC
>NC_025697.1:22112153-22153546 GCF_000633955.1 Camelina sativa | reverse complement strand
TCCAAGTGGTTCAAAGATTCCAATTCATAGGTTTGAGACTCCCAGTACTGAATCTCTGAGTTAGACCTATCCCACAAGTCCTTATTCCATTGCTGAAAACATCCGCAATAAATCAGAGACAATTCTGTTTAAAACCGAGAAAGACTAGAGAAAGCTTTCTCTCTTTCAATACTTACCCTTCTTTCACTTGTTTGATCATTAATGATTTTGAGGATAAGTATGTTTAGCAGTGGACAGCTCTTGAACAGACATGACAGTGTTTGAACATTGTGTCTGTTGAAACGCGTTTGCAGTTCCAAGGATCTCATGTTGTGAAACGGTAGAAGATGATTTTTTAATAGTGCCTTCTTGCTTGACAAAATCTGTCACAACAGTAGCAAAACTGTGAAGCAAAGATCAAACTGCANGCAACATCCAACTTCTCAAATGCAAACAAGCTAGGCCAAGGAGGGTTTGGACCAGTTTATAAGGTTGAAATGTGTTTTTCATCTTTTGATCTGATTTTGATTTTAGTCTCTTTAGTAATAGAAACTTAATATTTGTGGCTTGTGTGACTCAGGGAATTTTTCCTGGAGATCAAGAGATTGCTGTGAAGAGGCTATCTCGCTGCTCCGGTCAAGGACTGGAGGAATTCAAGAATGAAGTGGTTTTGATTGCCAAGCTACAACACCGGAATCTTGTTCGACTTCTTGGTTACTGTGTTGCTGAAGAAGAAAAACTGTTACTGTATGAGTACATGCCACACAAAAGCTTAGACTTCTTCATTTTTGGTAAGCAGATAGCCTTGTATCTTCTTTAATAACTCATTCTTCTGTTCAGTTCTAAATACAAAAGATCTGGTTCTTGCTCAGACCGGAAGCTGTGCCAGCGATTAGATTGGAAGATGCGGTATAATATCATTTTAGGAATCGCCCGGGGACTTCTTTATCTACATCAAGACTCTAGACTGAGAATCATCCACAGGGATCTGAAAACAAGCAACATTCTGTTAGATGAGGAGATGAATCCCAAGATTTCTGACTTTGGGTTGGCTAGAATATTTGGAGGCAGTGAAACTTCAGCCAATACTAATCGAGTTGTTGGAACCTAGTAAGTTCTTAACACTTCAATTGCCTTAACAGTCCATTCTTTGGCATGTATTTAAAACTTTTTGATGTATTTGTATCGCAGTGGATACATGTCTCCGGAGTATGCTCTAGAAGGTCTTTTCTCATTCAAATCAGATGTATTTAGTTTCGGCGTGGTTGTGATTGAAACTATCAGCGGGAAGCGTAACACCGGGTTTTATGAACCTGAGAAATCTTTAAGCCTTCTAGGCCATGTGAGGAATCTGAGGCTTATGACTTGTTTATGCACATTACTTGTTTAAAAACGTTGACCGATAAACACATATACAAATGTGCAGGCGTGGGATCTCTGGAAAGCGGAAAGAGGGATTGAGTTATTGGATCATGCTTTACAAGAAACGTGCGAAAGCGAGGAATTCTTGAAGTGCTTGAACGTAGGACTGCTTTGTGTACAAGAAGATCCTAGTGAGCGTCCTTCAATGTCAAATGTTGTTTTCATGCTCGGAAGCAGCGAAGCTGCTACTCTTCCAAATCCAAGACCACCGGCTTTTGTCCTTAGACGTTGCCCTTCATCAAGCAAAGCTTCTTCATCTACCAAGCCAGAAACTTGCTCTGAAAATGAGCTGACTATAACTCTTGAAGATGGAAGATAATAATAGCTACTTTTTTTTTTGTATTTATTGTCAATAAGCATAAGATTTCAAAAGAAAAAAACTGTAATAGCTAATGACCTGAGTCCTGAAACATAGATTATGCAGAAACTGTCATTGGAATGAGATTTTGGCTTTAGAAGAAGCCATGGAGAATCCCGTTAGCTGTGACCTTATCATTTGTCTCCGGAGAGAGTCTCTACAGAGGAAACTAGATCGAAGCGTCATCTTGATCAAAGCCTTTCCATGTCTCAGCAGAAACATTGCGAGGCTCATTTCATTCTCACACTCTAAGAATCCGTGAATCTCCACAAATTCCAAGTGGTTCAAAGATTCCAATTCATAGGTTTGAGACTCCCAGTACTGAATCTCTGAGTTAGACCTATCCCACAAGTCCTTATTCCATTGCTGAAAACATCCGCAATAAATCAGAGACAATTCTGTTTAAAACCGAGAAAGACTAGAGAAAGCTTTCTTTCTTTCAATACTTACCCTTCTTTCACTTGTTTGATCATTAATGATTTTGAGGATAAGTATGTTTAGCAGTGGACAGCTCTTGAACAGACATGACAGTGTTTGAACATTGTGTCTGTTGAAACGCGTTTGCAGTTCCAAGGATCTCATGTTGTGAAACGGTAGAAGATGATTTTTTAATAGTGCCTTCTTGCTTGACAAAATCTGTCACAACAGTAGCAAAACTGTGAAGCAAAGATCAAACTGCAGAAGAAAAAGTTGTAAGTATATATTTACCTCTACGGATTGGTTTCCAAGTTGTAGTTTGTAGGAATTACAGAGACCTGACAAGAGAGTGAATAAGCTCTGTGTCTGTGAATTGAGATGTTGATGAAGCCAAAACACTTTAACGAAAGCTTTTCTCAGACAAACTAACTTGTCCAAGAAATGAACANTCTCGCTGCTCCGGTCAAGGACTGGAGGAATTCAAGAATGAAGTGGTTTTGATTGCCAAGCTACAACACCGGAATCTTGTTCGACTTCTTGGTTACTGTGTTGCTGAAGAAGAAAAACTGTTACTGTATGAGTACATGCCACACAAAAGCTTAGACTTCTTCATTTTTGGTAAGCAGATAGCCTTGTATCTTCTTTAATAACTCATTCTTCTGTTCAGTTCTAAATACAAAAGATCTGGTTCTTGCTCAGACCGGAAGCTGTGCCAGCGATTAGATTGGAAGATGCGGTATAATATCATTTTAGGAATCGCCCGGGGACTTCTTTATCTACATCAAGACTCTAGACTGAGAATCATCCACAGGGATCTGAAAACAAGCAATATTCTGTTAGATGAGGAGATGAATCCCAAGATTTCTGACTTTGGGTTGGCTAGAATATTTGGAGGCAGTGAAACTTCAGCCAATACTAATCGAGTTGTTGGAACCTAGTAAGTTCTTAACACTTCAATTGCCTTAACAGTCCATTCTTTGGCATGTATTTAAAACTTTTTGATGTATTTGTATCGCAGTGGATACATGTCTCCGGAGTATGCTCTAGAAGGTCTTTTCTCATTCAAATCAGATGTATTTAGTTTCGGCGTGGTTGTGATTGAAACTATCAGCGGGAAGCGTAACACCGGGTTTTATGAACCTGAGAAATCTTTAAGCCTTCTAGGCCATGTGAGGAATCTGAGGCTTATGACTTGTTTATGCACATTACTTGTTTAAAAACGTTGACCGATAAACACATATACAAATGTGCAGGCGTGGGATCTCTGGAAAGCGGAAAGAGGGATTGAGTTATTGGATCATGCTTTACAAGAAACGTGCGAAAGCGAGGAATTCTTGAAGTGCTTGAACGTAGGACTGCTTTGTGTACAAGAAGATCCTAGTGAGCGTCCTTCAATGTCAAATGTTGTTTTCATGCTCGGAAGCAGCGAAGCTGCTACTCTTCCAAATCCAAGACCACCGGCTTTTGTCCTTAGACGTTGCCCTTCATCAAGCAAAGCTTCTTCATCTACCAAGCCAGAAACTTGCTCTGAAAATGAGCTGACTATAACTCTTGAAGATGGAAGATAATAATAGCTACTTTTTTTTTTGTATTTATTGTCAATAAGCATAAGATTTCAAAAGAAAAAAACTGTAATAGCTAATGACCTGAGTCCTGAAACATAGATTATGCAGAAACTGTCATTGGAATGAGATTTTGGCTTTAGAAGAAGCCATGGAGAATCCCGTTAGCTGTGACCTTATCATTTGTCTCCGGAGAGAGTCTCTACAGAGGAAACTAGATCGAAGCGTCATCTTGATCAAAGCCTTTCCATGTCTCAGCAGAAACATTGCGAGGCTCATTTCATTCTCACACTCTAAGAATCCGTGAATCTCCACAAATTCCAAGTGGTTCAAAGATTCCAATTCATAGGTTTGAGACTCCCAGTACTGAATCTCTGAGTTAGACCTATCCCACAAGTCCTTATTCCATTGCTGAAAACATCCGCAATAAATCAGAGACAATTCTGTTTAAAACCGAGAAAGACTAGAGAAAGCTTTCTTTCTTTCAATACTTACCCTTCTTTCACTTGTTTGATCATTAATGATTTTGAGGATAAGTATGTTTAGCAGTGGACAGCTCTTGAACAGACATGACAGTGTTTGAACATTGTGTCTGTTGAAACGCGTTTGCAGTTCCAAGGATCTCATGTTGTGAAACGGTAGAAGATGATTTTTTAATAGTGCCTTCTTGCTTGACAAAATCTGTCACAACAGTAGCAAAACTGTGAAGCAAAGATCAAACTGCAGAAGAAAAAGTTGTAAGTATATATTTACCTCTACGGATTGGTTTCCAAGTTGTAGTTTGTAGGAATTACAGAGACCTGACAAGAGAGTGAATAAGCTCTGTGTCTGTGAATTGAGATGTTGATGAAGCCAAAACACTTTAACGAAAGCTTTTCTCAGACAAACTAACTTGTCCAAGAAATGAACACTAGTAGTGACAGCGTTTAAATTCCAAAGGAAAGTTTTGAGATTCGGTGTGTTGATCTTCACAAAGCTCTTTTCTGAGTATGTTAGGAAGCAATTCACAACCTTTAGTCTCTGAAGCTTATTACCAGAAACCTCTAAACCCTCAAGCTGTAAAGAGTTCTTTAAAGAAAACTCTTGGAGAAGACGGCAACTAACCTTAAGTTCCTTGAGTCCAAAGCAACTTTCAAGGGTTAGTTTCTCTAGAAGAGGAAAGCTTGGATCAGTGAAGAAATCTGAGAGACGAGGTTGGTTGTCTAGAATCACAAGAGATAAAGAGAGTGAAGTAAGTTTTTGAAACCCTCCAAGGATTGANAATCTGAGGCTTATGACTTGTTTATGCACATTACTTGTTTAAAAACGTTGACCGATAAACACATATACAAATGTGCAGGCGTGGGATCTCTGGAAAGCGGAAAGAGGGATTGAGTTATTGGATCATGCTTTACAAGAAACGTGCGAAAGNTGACTTCAATGTCAAGATCTTGAACCTGATGAGTAACAGCTAAACGAATTAAGGAATTGAGACTTGTGAATGTGACGGTAGCACGAAAACGAAGTGATCTAAGGTTGTTGGAATCACGGTGGTTACGAAGAGAAAGCACTTTGTAAATGGAGTTGGAAGAGAAAGATTTTGGTTTGCTAAGGTCGCTAATGGANTTCATCAAGCAAAGCTTCTTCATCTACCAAGCCAGAAACTTGCTCTGAAAATGAGCTGACTATAACTCTTGAAGATGGAAGATAATAATAGCTACTTTTTTTTTTGTATTTATTGTCAATAAGCATAAGATTTCAAAAGAAANATCAGGAAGGTCACTGATTCTATCTACTTTGATAATCTCTTGTACATTTTCTTCTCTCTTCCTCTTCCTCCGTTTCACAGATCTCGTCTCCATTGTTAAAAAAGAGTGTTCCTTAATCAAAGCTTATGCCTTTTTTTTTTTTGTTCNTGTCTCCGGAGAGAGTCTCTACAGAGGAAACTAGATCGAAGCGTCATCTTGATCAAAGCCTTTCCATGTCTCAGCAGAAACATTGCAAGGCTCATTTCGTTCTCACACTCTAAGAATCCGTGAATCTCTGCAAATTCCAAGTGGTTCAAGAAAGATTCCAATTCATAGGTTTGAGACTCCCAGTACTGAATCTCTGAGTTAGACCTATCCCACAAATCCTTATTCCATTGCTGAAAACATACGCAGCATCAGAGACAATTCTGTTTAAAACCGAGAAAGACTAAAAAAAAGCTTTCTTTCTTTCTTTCAATACTTACCCTTCTTTCACTTGTTTGATCATTAATGATTTTGAGGATAAGTAAGTTTAGCAGTGGACAGCTCTTGAACAGACATGACAGTGTTTGAACATTGTGTCTGTTGAAACGCGTTTGCAGTTCCAAGGATCTCATGTTGTGAAACGGTAGAAGATGATTTTTTAATAGTGCCTTCTTGCTTGACAAAATCTGTCACAACAGTAGCAAAACTGTGAAGCAAAGATCAAACTGCAGAAGAAAAAGTTGTAAGTATATATTTACCTCTACGGATTGGTTTCCAAGTTGTAGTTTGTAGGAATTACAGAGACCTGACAAGAGAGTGAATAAGCTCTGTGTCTGTGAATTGAGATGTTGATGAAGCCAAAACACTTTAACGAAAGCTTTTCTCAGACAAACTAACTTGTCCAAGAAATGAACACTAGTAGTGACAGCGTTTAAATTCCAAAGGAAAGTTTTGAGATTCGGTGTGTTGATCTTCACAAAGCTCTTTTCTGAGTATGTTAGGAAGCAATTCACAACCTTTAGTCTCTGAAGCTTATTACCAGAAACCTCTAAACCCTCAAGCTGTAAAGAGTTCTTTAGAGAAAACTCTTGGAGAAGACGGCAACTAACCTTAAGTTCCTTGAGTCCAAAGCAACTTTCAAGGGTTAGTTTCTCTAGAAGAGGAAAGCTTGGATCAGTGAAGAAATCTGAGAGACGAGGTTGGTTGTCTAGAATCACAAGAGATAAAGAGAGTGAAGTAAGTTTTTGAAACCCTCCAAGGATTGATGATGATGTAGGTAATCTAAAACCAGGGTAAGCTGATTTAAGCCTCAAAGCTCTTAAATCTTGAGAGGTCACAATCCAACGAGGGAAGTTAAAGTAGTCTTTAGTAGTGACTTCAATGTCAAGATCTTGAACCTGATGAGTAACAGCTAAACGAATTAAGGAATTGAGACTTGTGAATGTGACGGTAGCACGAAAACGAAGTGATCTAAGGTTGTTGGAATCACGGTGGTTACGAAGAGAAAGCACTTTGTAAATGGAGTTGGAAGAGAAAGATTTTGGTTTGCTAAGGTCGCTAATGGAGGTGAAATCAAGATCAGGCAATGAGAGGAAGAGAGATCTCCATCTTTTCGAAAGTGAGCTTGTCTTCGCTGCGGATATAAGAGGAAGCAGAAGCAGAATCTGATGAAGGAGAGAATCAGGAAGGTCACTGATTCTATCTACTTTGATAATCTCTTGTACATTTTCTTCTCTCTTCCTCTTCCTCCGTTTCACAGATCTCGTCTCCATTGTTAAAAAAGAGTGTTCCTTAATCAAAGCTTATGCCTTTTTTTTTTTTGTTCGTTTCATATGGTTCGTAATTAGGGTTTGAAACATTCAAAACAAACCAAACCCTTAAAGTCGTGTATAAATAACGATAAGTGCGTAGAGTTAGTTCCCCTAAATCTCGCAAGTTCTGTTAAAAAAGACCAAATTAAAGACTCACCGATATCAATAGAGAATTGATTATTTATACATAAAAACAGAATCATCAAAGAGTCACCACATTGTTCTCTTGATCCAAATTTGTTTCTTANTCTGAGTTAGACCTATCCCACAAATCCTTATTCCATTGCTGAAAACATACGCAGCATCAGAGACAATTCTGTTTAAAACCGAGAAAGACTAAAAAAAAGCTTTCTTTCTTTCTTTCAATACTTACCCTTCTTTCACTTGTTTGATCATTAATGATTTTGAGGATAAGTAANGAGCTGTAAACTCCCATGGCTTGATCTTTAGCAAATGGGATACCTTTATCTTCAAGATTCTTGTGGACTCGAATTGGAGTTTCATCTACCATGAATCTGTTTTTGCAATTAAACAAAAAAATCATTAGCACAGGTGCATAATCTCATTATTGATAAGAAAGGTAGAGACTTTTGTTTAAAAGAACTTACACGACACTGCGTTTACTCCAGAGGATTGAGTAAGTGTGAAACTCGGTGGTGGGATCGAACCAAAGACCGAGTCTTTGTTCTCTGTTTCCAACTCCATTAACATAGACGTTGGTCTGGACTAGATAAGGCTCACCAGTGGAGTTTCCCAAGAACTCGAAATCGAATTCGTTGTGGTTAGGACCATCGGAAGACATCTGAAAACATTGTAAAAACAGTTCAAGATTTGAGACATAATAAAACAATCATCTAGGTTCAATAAAAACAGAGCAATAGAAGGGTTTTGTTCCGTACGTAGAAAGCAGTGACGGTTCCTGCTGAGTCACCCTCGACGAGCTTAATCTGGATAGAGACTTTACCAAACAAGTATTTGTTTCTAGATTCAAACCCAGCTCCTGAAAAAATCAATCAAACATCATAAATCTTTAATCTTGATGAACCCATAAGAAAACAGAGGAAACAAAACAGAGATAGGTTTTTGTACCAGAGAAATTGTCAAGCTTGAGCTTAGTGACTTCGCCTTCGTTGACACAATGATCCATAGCCCAGCTTGAGCGGTAAAGCTCCTCGAACTTAGCTGCTGAAACCGCTTCACCACAAAAGAGAACCCACACCATCATCATTGTCATCACACATTTGAACCAATCCATACCCACCATTTTTTTTTAATTTTATCCTATTCTCTCTCTCTCTCTCTCTCAATTAAAAACTTCAGTCTACAGTCTCCCACACACACACACTCACAAGACGCAATGAAGGAGACAAGAGGGAGAGGTAAGGCTTTATAAAGGCGGGGAGGGTGAGTGAGTTGAGTGTGAGTGAGCTGGCATACAGTAGAGAGAGATGCCACGTAGGATTCGACGTGTGATTCAGGACAGTAATAAGTGGACAAAAAAAACCCATCTTCGTAAAGATGAAAAAATATCACTCAAAACAAGAGAGATAAAGGGTTGGGAAATGTAGCCGTTACTGTGAGGGCATCACTAACTCAGTGGGGCTCCACTTTTGTACTACACAGAGGACAAGAATTTATGCTTCTCTGTCTAGGAAAACCTCTCTTTGAGCACAAAAATAGAGACTTTATTGCTTTTTTTAGAGAGAGAGAGAGACATAAGTGAATATAATTTGATTCTTGGGGGTGTAATAATGTAGAAGAAAAGAGAAGAAGAGAGATGGACCATTTTACAGCTAAGATGTTTTCATTGCATTCGATTGGATCCAGCTATACATTTGGCTCCTTTTGTGTCAGAGAGAGGCTCACATTTTAAAAATCTTTACTGCTTCTCTCTTATAAAAAAAAAGATATTATTGATTGGTACACAGTCTTTATCTTTCTCTCTCTCTCCTCACTTTTTGGGGGAATTCAATTTTTTGTTTTTGTGTTGCAGACATGGATTAGATATGGCAGATGTGACGTCAATTGTGTAATACTACAATAAAAATATCTTTGGGGTTTGGTTTGGTTAAAAATTTTAAAAAAATATCTTGTAAGTTGTGTAGTGTAGTCACTGTAGTGTAGTGTCTGCAGTAGTTCATTATGTATTTGTATGTGTGTGTATCCGGGGACTAAGTTGTTTCTTTGTCGCCACTAGAGACATAGAAAACGACCACGTTTTTTTGGGAGGTTTGAAAATCACGGGCGTTTTCTTGGATTAGGACAAATGGGAGACAGTGACGTATACTAAATCCTAAAATGTTTAACCTAACACAAGACCCCATTGGTTGAAACTTGAAATGTTTTTTTACTAAATAAAATCAAATCATCAGATTCAATGTCATCACTAATAATAAGAGAGTACGAGTGTTGCTCTTGTTCCTCCTCGTTAACATTTACCGAGCAGAGCAAGTGGCTTCACTTATAATCACGCGCATGCGTGTGTGCGTGCATCGAGAGGCTCCACTCTTCGAGCCAACGGCTCTTATTTCAGACTCATGCTTTTTAACTTTGTCAGTAAATTTTCTTGGTTAAAGTTTACTACTACTACTTTTTATCGTCATCATCACGAATTCACGATTGGTACTATATACTCACTCCATCATTACCCATCATGACCTTCGTTTGTCAGTAACTCATGATGAGATGACCAAATCACACATTCTCTTTCCCACTCACGCTTCATTAGACTCTTACCCTTTCAAGGCTTTAATGACAAAAAATGGATGAAAAGAGCTAATGCGGGAATTAGCACAATTAATCAACTAAAGCCACTCTTTTGGATTGATACAAGCATCCAAAAGCTTCCATTCCTCAGTTCCTTCTTGTGGTTTCTGCATCCGCAACCAAGAGAGAACCACAATATCAGTACTCAGTTTTATACTCTTACCACTCAGCAACAATAAATCATGATTTAGAAAGTTTCTTGATGTGGATAAGATAGGGAACTTTACATGGTCATATTCCCATCTTGCGGATAGCGGAAGAGAGACAAGAATACTCTCTATTCGCCCTCCTGTCTTCAGACCAAATGTTGTTCCGCGATCATAAACCTTTATTTTTCACCATCAGTAACAAACCATAATAAGTGATTTCAAGAGATATCAAACAGAAAGAAAAAACAAAGCTAGTAGTATCCAATTACCAAGTTGAATTCAACATATCGCCCCCTACGCAATTGTTGCCACGCCTTATGCTGATCGTTGAACGGTGTGTCTTTACGTTTCTCTATTATGGGTATGTATGCTGGTATCACTGAGCTTGCACATTCTGCAAAAATTATTACCTCTGAATTCAAGCAAGCCAACTAAGAAGTTTCAGAAAACAAGATGTCACAAGATTTATCTTGGTCACTACCAGTGGCAAATGACAGAAGCATCTCCTGATCATAGTCATTTAAATCATCAAAAAATATTCCTCCTAGTCCTCTCCTCTCATCCCGGTGCTGCAGGCAAGACCATTAAGGTTTCAGCAGATGACAACTTATCACAATATCAACCTTACCAAACCGTGAGGCTCTAAATCCATCCCTACACATACATTGATTGATACATAACTCTAAAGCTAGGTCTTTAGTTTCACAAAGTGATAAGATCTCACAAGACAATTGGAATGGCGATAAAAAAAACTGCAGACCTTAATGTAAAAGTAGTCATCACACCATTTCTTGAACCGAGGGTAGAAGGACGGATCGAATTTGTCGCAGGCTTGCTTTTGAACCTACACAAAGAAAGATATTCCAATCAGCAACTCCCATAATCATAAAGCTTCAAACTTTAAGAACAAAGGATCATGTTTAAAGACCGAATGAAAGTGCTTGACGTCCTCTTCAAAGATGTAAGCTGGTGTGAAATCAGTCCCACCACCGAACCACCATTGCCTTGGAGCTCCAGGAACATCTACAAGTGAAAATTTCAGCAATCAAATGCTTCATCCAACCAAAGAAAACTGAAACTTTACAATTCTCAAAGAATCTAAGCTATTTACCCTTTGGAGCATCAGTCTCGAAATAACGGTAATTAAAATGCAGAGTCGGGGCAAAAGGGTTTTTGGGATGCAAAACCTGGAACATGACACGAATGTGCGATCAAGCTTCAATCGAAGAATACAAAGACCAATTCAACATCAATGTCTACAAATGTGAGATAGAGAGAGAAGGTACCGAGCTGATTCCAGCGGCAAAGAACGGAACTGGACCAGGTTTTTGCTCAGACGTGGCGGCGCCTTTAGCAGCTCTATAAGCTTCAGGAGGCATAACACCATAAACAACAGAGACATTAACTCCAGCTTTCTCCCATACATTTCCATCTTGCAAAACACGGCTGATTCCTCCGCCTCCACCGGGACGAGACCAAACATCTTCCTTGAATTTAGGACCTCCTTCAACTGCTTCAATGGCTTCACAGACTTTATCTTGAGCAGTTCTTATCATTGTCTCGAAACGAGCCCTAACCGAAGAAGAAGAAGAAGAAGATTGAGTACCACCACCATCAGAGTCTCTGAGGAAAGTGAAAGGTCTTTCGGTTTCGGGAACTTCTTTCTCGATTGAGACAGAACATCGTAAATCGAAATGTGGTCTCTTTACCGGACGAGGAAAGCGGAGGTTGAAGTACTTCGGAGAAGGATTGAGACGATGAGAGGATAAGAGTTTGAAGGAAGAAGGAGAAGCGTAAAGAGTCGATGAGTGAGACGCCATTTTTGGCGATCGATCGAATCAAAGTTTTCACCTTTGCCGAAGATAAAAGATGATATGCTAAGGAATCATCATCACTCTCTAAATTATAAACCCGGTTATTTCCGGTTAAGTTTTAAACCAAAGACAAATCTCATACCAGACCCGGTTTAGTCTTCTTTTTTTATTTATGAACAACGTTGAACTTGTTCCGTACAGCACAAGCAAATTAAACATGGAACCTCTTGTTTTCTCACTTGGATAGTAAGCGAGTGAGAGCAGAAGAGTCAAAGACAGGAGGACTACAAGTGAAGTGTTGACAAACAAGAGCCACCACTTTCTCTGAGTTTCTGTTCTTCTTCGCCATCTCAGCTACATTATTGTTATGCTCTTCCCAAAACTCCATTTCATCAGCACTCGAAGGATCTATGTGAATCACCTGCCCAGTGAAACAGCCAAATCAATATCACAAATCTTATATCGAGTAACCTGAATCATTTTTAAGACCTTACCGTTTTATTAGGATCATATACTGAATGTGCTGCAGCAAGCATGTTGTTAAGCTCTGCAGAAGACTTGGAGCCAACCAAAACAACTTGTTTCCTCGATGGAACAGAGATCATATCTGCACCGCAGCACATCAACGGCACTGCCACCGCCAGTTCTCTTAACCTCAACTCAAAGACTGCCTGCAGAAATAAACAACAAAGAGACTCGATAACCTTCGACTAAAGCGTAACGATGAATACCAAATGGAGTTAGTTGTTGGTTTTGTTTACCAGGAGACGCTGTGCGGTGCTTAGGTAGGATTCGGCTTTATCTCCGGCGACTATGGAAGCTAATCTCACAAGGTTAATAGCAGAAACAGAGTTCCCTGAAGGTTCTGCACCATCATGATCTTCTTTTACACGGAGAAGAACCGATGGGTCTTGTCCTTGAGTATTGAAGTATGCTCCTCCTTCTCGATCGAGATATAACTCATCCTAAAAATGCATTTCACTGTTATAGCCAAAATCAAAAACTTTAACAAATCGAGCTAGTAAGGATCTCACTTGCCTGGGTTTCTTGAAGCTCAATAGCCCATTTAAGCCATGTGACCCCACCTCCATTCTCATAAAGATCGAGCAAGCCAGAGATCAAGAAAGCATAATCGTCTAAGAAGGCAGGAGCTTTAGATGGTCCCTGTCTGTAACTGTGTTGTAATCTGCGAGACTGCTCATCATAGAGACTCCCTCTGATAAACAAAGCTGCTTTCTCTGCAACTTCTAAGTAATCCTCTGGCTGTAAAATGAAAATCCGAATAAGGAAAATCAACCGTAAAGAGAAAATAACAAAGGGAGGGGTGTAGCATTCATTACCTGACTATTCACCACAGGGAAATAGTATTTGGTGCTTTCAGGCTCTGCCGTGAGAATCTTGGAAGCTCGTGCGAAAGACGAGATAACAAGCCCGTTCCACGAGACGATTATCTAGTTAAAGAAATTTTAAACATGTAAACAAAACTGAAGAAAGAGTAAAAGAAGACAACAAAATATTTCTTAGAAGATTCTTACCTTATCATCTAGATGCGGCTTAGGTCGCTTCAGTCTGACATCGAAAAGCTTTCTTCGGCATTCACCCAAAATCTCCTGATACTTCTCAGTGGAGATGCTAAACTTTGATGCCATGGCAGACAGCTCATTTCTCTCGATCAGCACGTTCCTCCCAGCAAATTCATTGTGTGGGTCACTTCTGCTCGAAAGATCGCAGTTACCTGATTTCTTAACATAGTAATGCTCCTTGAAAAGATCTGCATTCTCCCCAAGGACTTCATCAATCTTGTAACAAAACACACAAAACAATAAATAAAAATCTCGGTATACAAAGGGCAAGCTCATGAAGACATGATCTGGTGAATATATCAGAGAGAAGAACCTCATCGCTGGTCCATATGTAGAAAGCTCCTTCTTTCTTTCCCTTTGCCCCCTCGAATTCAAAGCTATCGGCGTCTTCAGCTGAGAATATTCCACCTTCAGGTGCAATCATGTCTCTTCTCAGATAATCAAGGATGTCTCTTGCCACATAAGAATACATAACGTCCTTGGTAATTATAAAACCATCAAGGTAGATGTTTGCTAGTTGCCCTTGATCATATAGCATTTTCTCAAAATGCGGAACTGCACCAGACAAATAGGAAGCAAAATGCTTTCAGGAAAAGAAATAAACTTGATAATACAGGATACTGTTTGGAGTCTCACCGTGCCAACATTCATCGACACTGTATCTATGAAACCCGCCTCCAATGTGATCATGCATCCCTCCATTTGCCATGCCTTGTAAGCTGAATAAAATCATACTTTGGTTTTCATCAGCCTCGCTAGTTTTCCCCGATTCCTTCAACTTTTTGGAATGATAAAGCATCAGCTGGATCTCGACAGGCCTCGGGAACTTTGGTGCAGATCCAAACCCACCGAATTCCGAATCATAGCTCCGAGAAAACTTGAAAACAAACACTCAATGTTAGAAGACCTTTTCATGTTGATGTGTCAATCAGACATAATTTTCTAAGAGTACACAAGAGTCGAATCATACTTGTTTTGCACATATACTCACAGCCGTCCGAGAAATCTCATCTGACAATTTTTCGGCTCCAGCATTTGCAGATAAAGCTTTTGACAGTTCTTCAATAGCATACGTACCACTCTTCACAAGTGTATCCTTCTTACTGTCCCACGCATCTTTCACCTTCCTGAACCAAACATAAAGAAACATATTATCAAATCGATTATAGTCTTCACTACGTGCCCATTTTTCTACATACACACTCTAATCTTTGCTGAAAACAAAACCAATTGCACCAGTATGAGCCTCAAATGCTACTGTACAATAAGAGAGAAGGGGTTTCCTTACTTAAGGAGAGTCTTGAATCCTGGTCGCCCATAATTGTCATTTGGAGGAAAGTAGGTTCCACCCATCAATGGCTTTAAATCAGGTGATAGGAAGACAGACAGTGGCCACCCTCCTCCACCATACAGAGCCTGGACAAACGACATATAAACCTAAAAGTGCCAAACAAAAGCATCAAAGTCAAGTCCATGAAACTCCAGATTTACCTTTTCCATATAGAAACTGATACAGCTAGAACTAATAGAAATACACGTTCACAATGGTTTTGCATCTCTCACTAAAGTTTACTCAACACGCAGATACTCTCCAACATAGTAAGACAGCTACTTATTCCACCCACGGCATCATTGAACAAATGGAAAAGATATCTCTGAGACTAAGCATTCAATATAGAGAGATGAATGAGATTTTGAATTCCAAGGGCGTTTATTCAAGAAATCTAGTTAGTTAATATATGACTTGTGGCTGCAGACAGTAGTATACCTTATCGACATCAGGCCGCTCCTCTCGATCAACCTGTTGCACAGACATGTTAGACAAGAAGTTGGCAAAGCGTTTTAATAATCAGCACAAAGATTGTGCCTCAAAACGTCATTTAAAATCCACAGCCAGAAGTAAATTTCCGCCTTAAACACTAACCTTGATACTAATGAACGAATCATTTAAGAGTTTTGCCACTTCTTCATCTTCAAATGACTCAACTTCCATAACATGACACCTGAAAAAAGAGATAACGGTACTGAAACATACATTCCCAAATAGAAAAATAAACTTGCAGTGTTTCTCTATATCGCAGCAAGAAGACGAGTTCTTAGACTGCATGTTTTCTCAACTTTATTTTTACAAATTCCTTAAAATCTTTATTAGGATTACACATACGAGGAAAGAACAGTAAGAATACTAATAAATCTAGAGTTTTTTTAACTATGTAATTCATACAGTATGAATCATACTCTTAATCATTTAAACAGTATATTCATACTCTTAATCCTTTTCAACTCAGTAAAAGAAGATGTCAAGCTCAAAAACCAAAAATATACTCAAAGTCTCACCAGTGACAGGTACTGTATCCAACTTCAAGATTCCATATAAAAAAAAGATTTTGAAAACAAAAGGGAGCCATATTAGTCTCACAAAACTAAAGCAATTGAGGACATCGAATCCAGCAGCAATTAAAACGAATAAGAGAGGCTAAAGTAAACAACTTGATAAGAAGATGGGCACGTCTCTCTTCCTTGCTTCTTCAAAAGCTTCTTCTCCCCATGGATACCAATCAACCTAATTTCACATAAACCATGATTGCCATTAAACCATGAAATCAATCCAGAGAATAAAAAGTTCCATGCTTTTGAGCTAAGAACCAATGATCTACAATCTAAACCAGTTATGACTTAATTAATTGCAACAAAGTTCTCTAAATTGAAACCAAAGGTGTTCCCTTTATCTATAGGACAGATGAACACTTTATAGAAGAGAGAGAGAGAAATGAATTAATTACCGGATTATGTGCGTGTTGAAGAAGATAAGGACTGTGCTCAGCGGCTAAACGGTTGGTATGTTTCTGAGACGTTGACGAGGTCGACGACGAAGTCTCATCCGCCATGGCTAAGACCTTGCCTGAGGAAATGGGTCTCGAGAGAACCGGCGGGAAAGGGCAATAAAACGAAGGGTTATGAGTACGGACGCGATTTCTTCGTCTGGGTAAAGAAGACAAAGACGCGATGCTGCGAGAAGCAAAGCGGTGGAGGATTGATGAGGAAGACAACAAGTGAAGACTTCTCATCAGCATTGCTGCTGATTGATTTGAACTAGGAATACGATCAACTAAAACGACGGCGTATTCATGTTTTGGTGAGATTGGCTAAACGAATTCAAGGTCTAGAGCATTCGCCATGCGAGCGTGGGAGCTTCAGACACATCTTTCTCTCGTTGGATGTGTTCAGTATGTGACACGTGTGAATAAGACAAAGAAGAAGATGGCTAATTAGTTCTGAATAGTATCTTTTTTTCTGGCTCAAACTTCAACTTTTCATTAATCCAAAATATTCTTTCAAGTATAGTATGGCTGGCTTTTCAAAACCTCACATAAAAGAATCTAACCAATCCGACACTAATAAGTAATAAGTAAAGCATACACATTAAACCGGGATGTAAACTTCTTTGCTACTCTATTGGTTAATAATACTATATTCATATATCCTTCTCGAAAGTACAACTTCAGTAACTTCTTCAAATGTGATGAGGAGTTTTCTAATGTTATCCACTGCCTTAAGTTAGAGGTCGGAGCAAAGGTCAAACTGAGATTGTTCCTGCACAGCTGTTGTAATCAAAATCGCTTGAATCAAATTGGAAACTTACCTTTGTATAGTCTAGTTTACATATTGAGAGCACTACCCATCATCTAATGCCTCATGCCTTATCTACAGTTATGGATTAGTACAAATTTTTAGACTGAGGTAATAAAAATGTATTTCAAGTCCAAAAAGTTTGATACTTTATAAGATGGTGGTTCAATTGTAAAATTTGAGTATGGTTTTATACTAGTAAGAGCATCTAAGTTAAAAAAGAGGTTTACTTTTAAGACTAGGCGTAAGTAAAATAATAGTTAACCAATCTGACATCATGTGTGAACTGTGTATTCCATAAATGATTAGATCCATGAATTATAATATCACACAGACTACATGTGGATGATCTTTAATCTAATTATGATTAAGGGCAACTAATTTATATTAGTGAGCTACAACAGTAGGCTCACATGGGTGCAAGCTCAACTTTATTAATGGTCTCACATGGACATTGTCTCCTTCGATTCCGTTGTCTTTTCATACTCTTGTCTTCCACTTGCGCACGGTTTATATATATCAAAAGCTTCATTCTTTCGACTTAGATCACTCATACTGAACCAAATCTCAAACCTTTTCTTCCCTTCTCTCTCTCTCTTCTCATGGCTCTCCGATTACCATCTAAGGTTTTAAAACATATCCTCTCCTTCATTGATTCCAACGAGGACCGGAACTCAGTTTCTCTGGTCTGCAAGTCATGGTTCGAAACAGAGCGTAAAACTAGGAAACGGGTCTTTGTCGGAAACTGTTACGCGGTGACCCCTGCTGCTGTTGCACGACGGTTCCCGGAGATGAGATCTCTGACTTTGAAAGGGAAGCCACACTTCGCCGACTATAATTTGGTTCCTGATGGTTGGGGTGGTTATGCTTGCCCATGGATTGAAGCCATGGCGGCTAAAAGCCCGTCCCTTGAAGAGATAAGATTGAAGAGGATGGTGGTGACTGATGAGTGCTTAGAAAGGATCGCTGCTTCGTTTAAGGATTTCAAAGTCCTTGTGTTGACTTCTTGTGAAGGTTTCTCCACTGATGGTATCGCTGCTATTGCATCAACTTGCAGGTTCTGTTTCTAACTTCTAAGTTCTAACAAAGAAAAAAAAAATACTCTGTTTTTGTAAGTTACACCTCATAATAACTTTGGTTTTTTCTTTTTTGTTGTTTTGTGATTTACAAAACAGAAACTTGAGAGTGTTGGAACTACGAGAGTGCATCGTTGAAGATCTGGGAGGAGACTGGCTTAGTTATTTCCCAGAGACTTCAACATCTCTGGTCTCTCTTGACTTCTCTTGTTTAGACTCTGAGGTTAAAATCTC
Source organism: Camelina sativa (assembly GCF_000633955.1). Lineage (NCBI taxonomy): Eukaryota > Viridiplantae > Streptophyta > Magnoliopsida > Brassicales > Brassicaceae > Camelina > Camelina sativa. The sequence continues at coordinate 22,135,033 of NC_025697.1, read as the reverse complement.
AGACTTAGAGCGTCTCGTGAGCAGATCTCCAAACCTGAAGTCTCTGAAGTTGAATCCAGCGGTGACTCTTGATGGTCTCGTTAGCATACTTCGTCGTGCTCCACAGCTGACTGAGCTCGGGACAGGTTCTTTCGCGGCTGAACTGAAACCAGAAGCGTTTACAAAGTTATCAAAAGCTTTTTCAAACTGTAAGCAACTTCAGAGTTTATCTGGTCTTTGGGATGTTCTCCCTGAATATCTTCCAGCTCTTTATTCTGTTTGTCCTGGGCTTACCTCGTTGAACTTGAGCTATGCTACTGTCCGAATGCCTGATCTTGTTGAGCTTCTTAGGCGATGCTCGAAACTGCAGAAGCTATGGGTAAGTATTTGCATTTTTCAAGACTCTTTTGAGTATCCCATTTATATATGTGGGTTCTTTACTAATGAGACATCTTTTGCAGGTGATGGACTTGATTGAGGACAAAGGTCTTGAAGCTGTTGCCTCCTATTGTAAGGAACTGCGAGAATTGAGGGTGTTTCCATCTGAGCCAGATCTTGATGCAACCAACATACCTGTGACGGAACAAGGCCTGGTCTATGTGTCTAAAGGCTGTCGAAAGCTTGAGTCTGTTCTCTACTTCTGTGTCCAGTTCACAAATGCAGCTTTGATTACTATAGCAAGAAAACGTCCGAATCTCAAGTGCTTCCGTCTCTGCGTGATAGAGCCATTCGCTCCTGATTACAAAACAAATGAGCCACTTGATAAAGGATTCAAAGCCATAGCTGAGGGATGCAAGGATCTTCGACGGCTCTCAGTCTCTGGTCTCCTCTCTGACAAGGCCTTTAAATACATTGGGAAACATGCCAAGAAGGTTAGGATGCTATCAATAGCATTCGCTGGGGACAGTGATCTGATGCTCCATCACTTGTTGTCAGGCTGTCAGAGTTTAAAGAAGCTTGAGATAAGAGATTGCCCTTTTGGAGACACTGCACTACTGGAGAACGCTGCCAAACTAGAAACCATGCGATCCCTTTGGATGTCGTCGTGCTTTGTGAGTTTTGGTGCTTGCAAGCTTCTGAGTCAGAAAATGCCAAGGCTCAATGTCGAAGTCATTGATGAACATCCTCCAAAGACAAGACCTGAGAGCTCTCCAGTTGAAAGGATATACATATATAGAACAGTCGCCGGACCGAGAATGGATACGCCTGAATTTGTGTGGACGCTACACAAGAATCCCGAGATTGGAGTTTCAAAATTAGCCATAAAGTAAACTTGCTGCTTCAGTCATCTTTTTTTGTCCTTTTCATCTTGAGCTTTTGCCGACATTGTTATGGGAGATTCACCTCCCATTTGTTCTCTTTTATCTTGTTTTCACTAAGATGTTAGAATATCAGTTATAGAAGCATTTCGTAGCTTGTACTCTGTTAAAACAAAACCTTGTGTTTGTACTAAAGTTTGGAATAAAAGTTCTCACTTTATAAGATTTAATATAATTCATGAGCTAAACAGTAAGACCTAGCCAAAAAAAACTACCAATGTTGCCTCAAAGCATCTCTCTAAGTGACAAACACCAGTATTAATATCAGGTCAGTATCTGAGATGAAAACAAGGTTTCTGCTTTGGGCCTCCACAACACCAGCAACTTCTCCACACCAGACGTTTTTGAGAGATTCCTGCAAAGAACTAGAAGGTTGTTCATCTGCACTGTATCTACCTACACCAGTCATGAGCTTCCATCAATTCCAGCAGATTTCTTGATGGAATCAAGAAGATGCTCTATTCTGTATTTCATTACAGGCTGACCATGTCGAGTCTTTCTCATCATTAAAGATTGTAAATAAACAGCAAAATTCATGAGCTAAAACAGTAAGATCTAGCCAAAAAAAAACTACAAATGTTGCCTCAAAGCATCTCTTTAAGTAACAAACACCAGTAGTAATATAAGGTCAGTATCTGAAATGAAAACAAGGCTTGTGCTTCGAGCTTCCACAACACCAGCAACTGCAAATAAGTGGAAGGTTGTTCATCTGCACTGCAGCTACCTATACTACCTAGTCATACGCTTCAATCGATTCCAGCAGATTTCTTGATGGAATCAAGAAGATGCTCTATTCTGTATTTCATTACAGGCTGACCATGTCGAGTCTTTCTCATCATTTTCCCCTTTGCAACTTTCCTCCTGGATTCAGCCTCTTCTTTAGCTTCCTTCTTCGCCTGAAAAATGGCCTCTCTCTCCATCCTTGCTTTTTCCATCTCTTCTTTCGTCTGTTTGTATACATCCTCTAAACCGATTCTCTTATTAGATTTAACCTTCTGCTTATCATCATCAACACAACCATCATTATCATCTACCTTACTACTCTCTCCAATCTCATTCTTATCATGATAATTCTGCTGCTTCATCGACTTCCTAAACTTGCTCACATACTTTGCATTCTTATAGAACTCTTTTTGCTTTTCTAAGAAAAGAAGAATACACAAGAGGGCAGAGTTAAAGAACAGAGCAAAAGTAAACTCATTCAATCTTAGTTCTATAGCCTAGTCTGATTCTCACAACGCTTTGTAGCATCCTAATCCAAGTTACAATTAAAAAAAGGAAAGATTTTTCGAATTGGGTAGAAGAGAAGGAATCACTTACTGATCAAAGAAGGGTTATAGCCATTTTTATTCGATTTCATGTTAGCAAAGGTTTGGAGAGAAAGACCACCGCCTCCCAATCTCTTCATGTTCTTCATCCTCTTCGTCTCCGCCGACTTGGTGCGATCAGTCTCATGTTCATCTCTTTGGTGAAATTTCTTCATTGTTCGCCTAGATTATTCAATCTACGAAACTCGCCGATTTTGATCGAGTTGCCAGAAAGGGGGAAGAACGTACGAAACCCTAATTGTAATTGGCGGCGACTCTCAAAGTCTGAGAACTGGGAGTTGCACACTTTATTAAAATTGCAACTATACCCTTATAGTTTTATCTTTTTGGCAGAAAACCACTCTAGATACTTATAATTACGAAAAGCACCACACTACTAGACGACATCAAACATTTTTAAAGAAACTAATTTGAAATCAAACCTTTTCTGCCAACTGATTTATAAAACCAAGAGAATATTGAACAAAAACTAACGAATCAATAATTGTATTGTACTATTGTTATCGTTGTAATATTTTTGTAATCTAGTAATTAATGCAAGTGAGTACTGCTTTGAATAACGAAAAAACGAATAGGTTAATGCATGAAATTTCGAAGAATACCTTGTATAAACTTCTTGTTACCAATTCAAAGTTCTAACGAATACAGATTTTTACGTAAAATGGTTAGAAATCAGAAGAAACATTGGATGATTTTGTTCCATTTATAAAACTTGTATACAAAAATATATTTTTCATATACAGTGAAACGAAATCCAATTTTGAAATGAAAAGAGAAAAAAATTACATTGATACCGCGACATCAACGGTTCAGATTATCATAAGAATATAAACACAAATTCTAAATGGAACTGTATGTGAATTTCTTATTTTAAAGTGATAAAAGGTTTAAGCTGCCACAACATTACCGGTTCAAATAGTATTTGGAGTATATATGTAAATTTTATATGAGTTTGTGTAATGTAACATTAGTTTCATAATGATATATAAAAGTTTGTATGATGCTACGGTATCACCGGTCAGATTCTACTACCAAAACCCTAATTTCATAATCACAAAAACTTTTACGCCGTCCAAGCATCAACGACTAAGATTATATTAAGGATATATACCTAAATTTCTTATAAATTTTTTTTATGATTTTGTATTCAAATAAATAAATCATGCCCTCTCATTTGTATGCAATTTGCTAAACAAAAATCCTTAAAAAAAAAAAAAAAGTGATCCTATTACATTGTTCTACAACTTGAAAACACCACTTTTAAACCACAAAAGACAGATAGGTGACAAAGATCTACACAAAAGAAAAAGAGTGATACAACACCATATAAATCTCTACTAACACTAAGAGTTGTCACAAATCTCAAAGTACGAGTGAAGACGATGGATGAGACATCAAAATGGTGGTGGATTGGTGGAAATCACAACACATCGACATCAAATTCATCTCCTTGGCTTAACTCTACTCTCTCTGGTAACCAAGTCACTTCTCTCATTTTGGTTTGCTTTATACGTAACTAACTAACTATACATATATTGTTAGTTATGAACTTTGTTGTTGGTAATTAACATGTGACAGAGCTTGATGCAAAGACGAAGGAGGTAATGAGAGTGATTGATGAGGTTGATGATGATGAAGCCGATTCCTTTGTGAAACGAGCTAAGATTTATCACGAGAAAAAGCCAGAACTCGTTGCCATGATCGAAGATTTGTACCGTTCGCACCGCTCCTTGGCGCAGAAGCATGATCTCTTGATCAAAACCTCTTCTCTGAATCCGAGTAAAGAAACAGAGTCTGAAGTGGATGATGGTGAAGAAGACCAAATTGTTGTATTTTCCGATGGTGGTGAGACGATGAATGAGATGAAGGAAGAGTTAATGAGACCGAGAGAAGAAAACAGAGTCTACAAAGAGAAGAGAGAAGTGGCTTGGCTGTTTGCAGATTTAGTTAAGGTTCCTTTTGCTTCCGTTGAAATTGGGAAATATTTTGTTCTCTTCTTATGCGCTTTTGTTTACCATTTTCTTTGCATTCTATGATTCTATCGTAGGTTTTGGGGTGCCTTTTGTTTTGTGTATGAACAAGGCTCATATATAAGGCCTTTATATTACATATTTTTGATTATCAAATAAAATGAACAAGAGATTTCGTATTATATATCTCAACTCTTTGGAGTCACACATGAATAAACCATGTACGTTTCTCAAAATTCAAGGATTTAGGCATTTAGCATTCACAGCAAATTAGCAATCTAGCAACTGAAATTTTAATTGATGAATGTGTACACCTTCTATGATCCTAGCCTGATCTAACGAGGTTCGCAGAAACTTAGCAAACTACAACTGGTTTCTTGATTCAAAGTTTTTGAAACACTGTATTTGACATATTACTAGAATGGAGCAAATCTCATCATGCATAATCTCACATATAAGGAAGTTATATCTAGTCAAACAATTTTATAATCTTAAGAGATCATCTTCTCATATTTGGGAGATTAATAATATGTCCTTTATTTTTCAGTCTTGATGCATCACTTTGTTTTGACTCTAGTCTTGATGCATCACTATTTTTTTTTTTTTTTGGCTCAACAACAACTCTTCATTAACCAAAGATTTTACACAAGTTCTTGATTCACATAGCTATTAATCCAAACAGGCATAATAGAATAAAGCTTGGGATCATAGTTCACATTCGATAGAGATTCCCTTGCAATTCTATCTACCACTCTATTGTCCTCTCTTGCAACAAACATGAGTTTCACCTCTTCAAAGCCTTGGAGTAAAATCCTTATGTGTTCCATTCAGCTTCATCGTCTATTGCCTTTTTGACCACTGTCATTGCTGGGAATTCCTTTCCATTAAAAAGCCAGTCATTCCTATTCTTCCAAAGCCTCCATAAGATCCAGGGAATGATGTTTGTGTTCATTTCGAGCTGGGGATGGGCTTGGCGATAATTTAGGATATAGAAAAGATTCGCATAGAATGAATCTGACCATTCACCCCCTATAGGGGCAGGAAAAGGTGAAAGAGCCCAAGTCAGCCTGGCAAACGTACAGGCAAAAAGAAGATGGTTTACCGTTTCTGCAGATTGAGGGCATCTACTACAGGCCTTGTCTTTTGCAAGATGACGGTAATGCATATTCCCAGCAACTGAAAGATACTTGCTTAAACACCTCCATAGAAAGTGATAGATCTTTGGAGGAGCATCAAGCTTCCAAATTTGCTGGTACAGGGGATCAAGGGTTGGTCCAATAACTTCCTGATGAACTCCTTTGAAGTTTAAGATCTTATTTAAAACCCAGTAACCCAGTGAGAAGATCTTGCCGCCATTCTCGGCCACTAACATCCAATAAGTCTCGGACCATAAGAATGGAGGAAGCAACCTGGTGATTACTCTGAGGGACCCAGTTAGTCTTGGTTATGGGATTAGCAGGTTTGAGATCAATCCATTGATGCTGCCATATGTTTATCGTTGTTCCATTACCAATCACAGCTATTGCCCCTTGTTTAACCAAATCTTGCGCTTCATGAATACTTCTCCAAGCAAAGGATGGTCGAGATCCTAAAGGGGCGTGTAGCGGGTCTGATTTATTGTAATATTTGCTCTTGAAGATCCTTGCCATAAGGCAGTTCGGTTTGGTGAGCATTCGCCACAACTGCTTTCCTAGGAGAGAAATATTAAAGAGCTCCAAATCCTTGAATCCTAAGCCGCCTACATCTTTCGGATTACAAAGATGCTCCCACGCCTTCCAATGCATTCCCCTGCCCTCTTTTGAAATTTTCCACCAAAATTCTGCCATTATTGAAGTGATTTGTTGACATGTCGCTTTTGGCAGCTTGAAGCAGTTCATAGTATAGGCTGGAAGGGACATGGCCACTGCTTTTAGTAATACTTCTTTGCCTCCAGCCGAAAGGAAGTGGTTTGGCCAACCTGAGACCTTTTGGTCTAACCGCTCTTTTAGATAGCTCAAAGTGGTGATCTTTGATCCAACAAAGGATTCAGGAAGACCAAGATAGTTTCCCTCTCCACTTTCCTGCTCAATTCCTAGCTTCTCTTTTACCTCCAATCTCCTTGTATCTGGGATATTTTTGCCAAAGTTGATACTTGATTTTTGATAATTCACTCTCTGCCCAGATACAAGACTATACTCTTCAATTATCCGAATGATTTTCTCGATTTATTCATCTTTGTGTTGATAGTAGAACATACTATCATCAGCAAAGAGGAGATGAGAAATGGGAGGGGCACCTCTGGCCACTTTGAGACCCGTAATGTGACCTCTTTGCTCTACTATCTGCATCATTCTGACTAAAATCTCTGTGCAAATGACAAAGAGATACGGGGATAATGGGTCACCTTGTCTTAATCCTCTTGTTGGACTGATTGCACCATTTGGATCACCATTAATTAGGACTTGATGCCTCACTGACTTGACACAGCCCATCATGAGAGCGATCCACTCCTCTGCAAATCTTAGAACTCTAATTGCATTCTCTAGAAAGGACCATTCAACTCTGTCGAACGCCTTGGAGATGTCAGTTTTTATGGCTATGAATTCTTCAGAGTATTTATTACTTGAGCTTAGAGCGTGAGCGAGTTCATGGGCTATCAGAATGTTGTCACTGATGAGTCTTTCCTCAACGAAAGCGGCTTGGGATTCAAAGATTACATTGGGAAGGATACTCTTCAAACGATTCGCCAGAACTTTCCCAATAATCTTATATATGACATTGCAGAGGCTGATTGGCATGAAATCCACCATCTTCATCGCATTTATTTTCTTGGGAATAAGGCAGATGTTTGTAGTGTTCATACCTTCCTCCATAATGCCAGTTTTGAAGTAATCCTTCACCATGTCAGTAATCTGATCTCCCAGCTTGTCCCAGAACTGTTGGTATAAGAAGCCATTCATTCCATCCGGACCTGGACTTTTGTGAGGGTTAATGCTAAAAGTAGCTCTCTTGACTTCCTCTTTTATAATTGGCTTAAGAAGAGAATTGTTCATGCTCATCGTAACAAGAGGGTCCAAGAGATTAAGGTCAGAAATCTGATACCCGATATCTTTATAGCCAAAAAGCTTTTTAAAATTCGCCTCTGCATTTTTTCCAATCTCAACGTCAGAGCACCATTCCTTTCCATCCTCATCAAGCAGCTTTTGGATTCGGTTTTGGGCCCTTCTGTTCTTTGTTGCTGCATGGAAGAATTTCGTATTTCTATCCCCACTATTCATCCAAGTAACTCTACTTTTCTCTTTCCAGTAGGTCTCTTCTTGAATGTACTCCTGATTCAGTTCTTGTTTGAGTCTTCCCATTGCTTGACTATCAAAGGGAACCTGCCTGGTAGCTGCGTCGATTTGGTCTTGCAAATGCTGGAGTCTTAATGCAAAGTTAGGCTTAGCTGCTCTCTTCCATTTGGAGATCTCTTTACGACATTTAGCAATCTTCTCCATCATTCGTTCTCCGTTTCCAAAATTACTCTTGTCCCAAAAACTTCCCATTAGCTCTTTAAAACCATCCATCATAATCTATCTATGATCATATTTGAAGCTTGCCCATCTTTTCCAATTATCTCCCATGAAGCTGTTGACCAGTGGGCTATGATCAGAGCATATCTTTTGCAGATAGGTTGCTTGGGCTTGGGGAAACATTTCTAACCATTCTTGATTTGCGACGGTTCTATCAAGATGACACTGGACCAGCTCATCATTGCGATTCCCGAACCAGGAGAATTGGTAGCCACTGTGCTTCACTTCCCACAATCCACAAGAATTAAGCATTTGGCGAAACTCATTGCAGGAAGAGTCCTTCCGGTTCGGCCCACCTATCTTTTCTGAAAGATCCAGAAGCTCGTTGAAATCTCCAGTTAACATCCAAGGAGCGTTTCTATTTAAGCCGACTCTAGTCAATCTTTCCCATAGATGGCCTCTTTCTCCTTGGACTAAGTCGCCATAAATGCATGTGAGAAAGAATTCTTTGTCCTGCCAAGAGACAAGAGTATCAATCATGCTTTTATCTGACTGGAGAATTTTAACCCTTACTGAGTCCTTCCACATTAAGGCCAATCCTCCACTCAAGCCAACATGTTCCACAGTATGCAAATCAAAGTATCTTAAATGGCCAACAACATTTTCCAAATATGAACGTTTATTCTTGGTCTCACAAAGGAATGTTACCTTAGGGAAGTACCGACCACATATTTCCCTTAGGCGTCGAACTGTCGGAGTATTCCCCACCCCTTGACAGTTCCAGCTCAAGATCCTCATGTTTGTTTCGAAGGGTTTGAATTAATCATCAACCCTTCTTTCAAAGTTTTGTCGTTACCACTCTCAGACCTTGCGCCAGAAGAATGGGAACAGTTAGCTGCTACTGAGGAAGCAGAATCGTTCGAAAACTGAGCTGCTACATGAGCAGAATGATCTGACATGACAGGAGTGTCATTCAGGTTTGGACTAGAAGACGAAGCTTGAGAGCCTAGTCTTTCAAAGTCAGATGGAGAGAGTTTCTCCTTCTCCACGAGGATTCTTTCTGGCTCCACTAGAATGTTTTTCTCCACTGAGACCAAGTCTCTCAAAGACTGAAGGCGAGGAGAGGGACTTTTCTCATGAAGCAGTTCTTGCTTACTTCCTTGACCGTTCATCACTGAAGCTTGAGCGTCTTCTTTTGCTTTGAGTGATTTGGGGGTCCTCTGATGAGATTGGTTCTTCACACATCATATCATCTTCCCGGATTACTCCTTTCGGTCTCCATTCCATAGTTGGTCTTGATCCTTTACGGTTGACTCCCTGTTCAGACCATTGATGTCGTTCTTTGACTGATTTTTGGGAGGGTCCCGAGCTATGATCCACTTCAACCGATCTGCGGCGAGAAGAACTCCCTGTGGGGACAGTTTCCGGTTTTGACTCCGAGGTTCGGGTTTCCTTCCCTTTCCCTTTTGATTTTAGGTTATTTGTTTTGCTAATCTGACGCCCACCTCCTCGTAAAGTTTGCTCCTTAACTTGAAACGGACATTGAGATTTGTCGTGCGTGAGCCGTTTGCATAGGAAACAAACCTTAAGAAGTTTCTCGTATTCAAATTCCAATTTGTAGGTTTCCCCTGATGAGAATTTTGCTTGTTTGAGGAAATGAAGAGGTTCTTCCGCATTAATCCAGGCTCGAGCTCTGACGTACTCCAGAGAAGGAGAATTTTTAGCGTGTAACTCAACAGCATCGACTTTCCCAAATGGCTCTACTATGGATTCCACTGCTTGTTTCTTCAATAGATGGATTGGAAGTCCCTTAATACGAATCCAGAAGAGTATTTTCTTCAGGAAATCAGGTCCTGGATTCGGTTTCCATTGTTCCAGAGTAACAATCCAACCGTTGACAAACCAAGGGCCTTTAGACAGCACATGGTAGAGGTCTCCTTCGCTTTCAAAGATAAACTGGACTTTATCCGATGTTATTCCTCTACCCTTGACTCTGTCTTCCAGTCCCCAGATCGAGGGGAGCGCCTTCACCAGTCCACCCACCTTATGAACTGAGGGGTTAAGGCATCGAACAATCACACTCTTCGAGTTTTCCTCTAGCAAGTCTTCGTTTTCCAATTCGGGGATATCCACGGTATCCCCTTCCCCCAGAAGATCTAGTTCCTTCATCTCCTCTAGGAGAGAAAGCTCTCTCTTCTTCCTGGGTCGATTCATTCGCAGTGCTCTTTAGGATGGGACTGAAGAAGCTTGAGAGAATGAGTTCCTTCTGAATGAAGCTACAAAAGCCTAATGGAAGCAGCGGTAAGCAGAGAAGTACGCGCTGACTGAAGGGAAGGGAATTAGTGGCCTAGATCTGAAAATCGCCGTGGAATCGCCATAAACCCTAGATCCCCTTTGATTAACTGATGCATCACTATTAGTCTTTACTCCTCGTATGTTTACTTTTAAGTTCATTTTCATACCTGGAAATCTGGAATCAATAATAAGGAAGATTAATAAGGAAGACACTCAAAATAAACATATCTCGAATCCATTTGAGTTCATGAAGCTCAAAGGTAGGTTTCTTGCTAAGAGTTTGATCCAACACATAGAGTAACACACAATTTATCAGTTAATGTGTGTGCTATACAACCTCATTTTATATTGGTTTTTTTTCTTCAATTTTTAACAGTTAAACGTCGTCGTATAAAGAGAGCCACGTCACATGTAACGTTTCAATGTAAACAATGACGTCATCTTATCTTCCTCGGCTCAATTCAATCGCAGCCACACCAAATTGAGAGCCTTTTTGAGATAATCAGCAAAGTGTGAAGTGATCAGACTGTGAAACGAAGAATGAGCTCATGGGTTTGCTCTTACGTGACTGGAAACGTCGTAGTCGCCGATTATTCACATCCCAAACACCTTGATTTCCCGGCGGCAGCTCAGAGAAGGTCCGTTAGCTTTCCGGTAACATATGCGCCGAAATTTCCGTCTTTGAAACTCCAAAAGTCCCAATCTTCGTCGTCGAGCCATGAAGGTGAAGAAGACCCAGAATCATTCGTACAAGCCCTCACGATTCCAGACGAGTGGTTGCTCCCTTCTAGGGCCATTGAGGTGCTTTTCACACTTCCATCAAACGTCTATCTCAAGCAATTGAATTTTATGTGTTTTGCAATTTAAAACCTCCCCTAACATTGCTTACTCGAATGCTGATTTAGGGTTTCTCTGTTTCTCGTTAAAAAAGTTGCTTGCTTGATTGCTGATATTAGCTTCTCTGTTTTCTCATTAAGTTGTGTAGTATTTAGGACCTTACCAATGCTTCGATAATATGGTAATGATTCGTTCGGATGGCTGATCTTGAAATGTATTTGATTAGGAATCTGAGTGGTTGAGAGTAACTTTGCACAAATGGTTGGATGATGAGTATTGCCCTGAGCCAACCAATGTGGAGATCAGTGAAGTAGCTGCAAAGTCTTACTACAATTCATTGCTAGAGAAAGAAACTGACGTGGGAGACATTTTGATGAAGATGGCTCAAGATTTAACCTCAATTTCATACAAAGAAAGCTTCCATGGAGCTTTCACATCCGCAAATGCAGCTATAAATTTGATTGTTGACAGAGTAGAAACCGGCATACTCTAATCTAGTATAGTTTAGTTTTAGTTCCTTTAAAGAGTTTCAAGAACAGTGTCTTTGTATATTATGAAATTTGAGTTCTGCTATTTCACTTGATCAGGTGCAGGGAAATCTAAAGTCTTTACAGTTGTGAATCCTCCATCTACCACTAAATTATGCCCATTTACATACTTTGAATCATCTGATGCGAGGTAAACCGCTGCATTAGCTACATCGATTGGTTCACAAACCTCTCCGCCTAACACTCCTGTGCTCTGCACTATTTGGATCAGCCTTGAGTCATCAACACCGGGGTAAATCTGTCGCATCTCATCCATCACGAATGATGTTGTGATTGCAAAAGGAGATATGCAGTTTACTCGGATCCTGTGCTTGCATAGTTCTGAAGCTGTTGATCTTACGATCCCGATAACAGCGGATTTTGAGACGCTGTAAGTATGTTGTGCTAAACCGCCCATCATCCCTGTGACACTCCCTGCACAAATGATTGATCCGGTATTACGCGGGATCATCACACGAGCAGCATGTTTGATTCCTGCAATGACTCCACGGACATTTGTGTTGATTACCTACAGAACATTATAAAAATCAGATGAAACTAACAACTGCTCCCAGACTCATCCTTTCAAATGTTCTTATAGATCATTACCTTGTCGAAAACATTGAGATCAAGATTCACGATACTAGGAGGCGTTTTGCAGGGGATACCAGCATTGTTGTACATTATGTCGAGCTTTGTATGGAGCGAGACAGCGAAATCAACTGCGTTAGCAATGTCTGATTCTTTGGTCACATCGCACTGGACATAAGCAGCATTTGGACCAAGTTCTTGTGCGGTTTCTTTCCCGAACTGCGGTTGGATATCGGCAATGATAACTTTGGCTCCATGGCTGATGAATTTACTGGCTGTTGCTTTGCCAATACCACTTGCTCCTCCTGTGATGAGGGCTACTTTGCCTTCTAACTTCCTTTTACATAAAAAAGACTATAGATTAGGCCTTTGTATTAGATAAGGCTTCTCATATTTGATAATTTTAAAGTACAGAACTTAAAAGAATTCGTTGCTTAAGAAATAATTTTTTTGTCTCACGTTTTATTTTTTCTGTTACTACTCTTTCTGATAACACATTTGACATTTCTTAGTGGTGGAAAGAGTAAAAGCATTTTTCTAATTTCAAGATAAGATTCGTCGAAGAAGACAAATCAAAGCAACCAACTTGTTATATCAAATTATTCTATATAATGTCATTCACATATAGACGTCTAAATATAAACACAATATGGCATTTGTTTAAATCGTTTATCCCAACTTACAATGAACAAAACAAAATACAAAATTTTATTCATATTCAATTGTATGGAGTTTTTGCAAAATGCTACATGTTATATAGAAAGGAAGAAAAAAATAACTTTTTCAAATGTTAATACTTCGGCTGAATTAAATATCATATTTTCTATATAAAAAAATATCATATTTTCTTCAACAGAAGGACTTAAAAAGGGCATATACTTGTTTTCTCTTTTCAACTTTCTCAAAAAGTATTTAATATTAAAGTATTAGTTTAGATACTACAAATTTCAGATTTTGATTTACTAATTTTGTAGTGATTAAAGAGAGTGGGATTAAGATGGGCCTTGCCTTGAACTTGAACAAGATGATGCGGATGAGGAGATTCCTTTGTTAAGGAAGTTCTTGCTCACATTCTTGAACAATGCGTTTTTCCTATTTCAGATACATAAAAAAGAAAAGTTAGAATAAAGAGTGTTCATTGTTAAATCTGCAGAAAATGAAGAAGCATAGAGAAGGATCTTGACCCAATCTGAAACATGCTTGTGTATTGCTCCGAGAGAAAGATCGGTCCTTGTCGTTTTCTAACTTCTAATTTATCGTCTTTGAAGCTCCATGTTGTTTGCGTCTTAAATAGATATGAGGGTACACAAAAAGGTGTGGTCTTTAGAGAGAGAATCTAATGGGGCTGTGATTGAACCAGAAGCTTACTACTAGCTAGCATGCAAAGCTTTTTTTTTTGTTTTGTAAAATCTAATCTTTTAAAAAAAGAAAAAAAAATAATGAAGACAAAAAGGAACACAGAAAGTTAAGCATGTGGTGATTTGTTCCCAAAACAATATTGCTATAGCCTAATAGGCTGAATGTATTCTTCAATATAAAATGTAAAATATGTTACATCATAATAATTGATTGATGTTTCCATAATATATTTTCTGATAAACCCTGATTGTTAGATTAAATGAAATATTTTAGTTTACAACCTATAAAAAATGTTTATGGGGACGTCAAAAGACTTTTTGAAAACCTCTACTGCGTGTGCCTTGTTGTGGTGGCATGTGTTGGTGTTTATTATGAGCTGTCTATTAGTGTATAATATTATTGCATATTCACCTTATATACAACGTACCTACCAATACCATTCTTCATATGCCGACAGGAAGCTAATAATTTATCATTATGATATATATTATCCAGTAGACAGATGTTACTAGTATTAATCAGAGACATTAATTTGCATATGGCGACCGATTTATCTTCATTTGTTACCTACTGAGTGTTCCACGTACGTAATAAGACGTGTACGTATCTTTTTGTTGGTAAGACCTAAATTGTGTTTGCCAAATCTTTGACATGTTCTATAAATTGTGACATTCTTTATGGTTTTTTACATGAAGATTCTTCGCCAGTTCGCCCAATCGCATATAAAAGAGTAGAAAGATAACAAAGTTTCTATTAGGTTGTGTAAGATGTATGAGGTGTCGAATAACTTAGTTTCGTTTCCTTCAAGAAAGAAGCCATAATATATGAATATATATATACTAGACATGTTTTTAAAAAATTATTGAGTATAATTAAGTAGTAATAGACATGTTTTTAGATTTTATCTTGTAACATTTTAATATTGAATATGAATTTCTCATATTTCATTTTAATACTCTCTCAGTTCTATAATATAAGAATTTGAAGGCTTTTTGCATTATTTTATAATATTTTCTCAAATTTTTATGTACAATTTTTATTAATGTTACAATTTATGACTATTTGAACTATACAATATATTTTCCGGGAAAACGATCTTTTTCCCCACAAAAAGTATCACATCAAGCTAGATAAAGCTCAATCTTTGATCAACATAAAAAAATCATTATGTTCTTTTTTTATTATTTTAATTTGTTTTAATTAATTTAATTCGGTTTAAATTAGGTTATATTTGTTTTATTATTTTATTTAATTGGTTCAGTAAATAGTAAACCGAGCAAAACCGATGTTTGTGGGTAATTAGGTGAAAACTATGTTTCAAAGGAGATATAGATCTTGAACTATGGAGTCTGAGAGATATAGATTGAGAATTATTTTCTCGGAGATATATAACACGTGATAATAGATTGAGCTCTATCTAGCTTGATATAATATTCTCTTGGAGAGATATATCGTTTTCCGTATATTTTCTTATTGGTTGAAGTTTTATAAATGACATAATATTTATTGTTTATTAATGTTTGTGTTTTTATCCAAAAACTCTTATAGGACATAGATACCATTTAAATATCTATAACATCGTAATAAATCATATTTTAAGTTTAATTATACATTTCATCTTAATGTATATAACTGAATATTTTATATCAAACACAATTAATAAATCATATCAAGTCTATATCTTAGTAAGAATTGAAAATACAAATAAAAATTAACAAAATATAATTAGCAATAAAACTGAATCAACATATTTAAGATATATTTGTTATGTTGTTATCTCATAAGTACTAATTTTAACTATTTCATAATCAATTTTAAATAAGTGAAAGTTATAAAATAAAAACATATATAAAGATATATAGACATTACCATCAAATTTGTGAAGATTCATTCCTATAAATTATAATACATTTCGTATTATCTTATGTTTTAACATATGCATTACAAAAATACATGTGTTCAAATTATAAAATCAAACATAAAAAATATGAATAATATTGAATCAATTTTTTAAAAATGATACATATTAATATTTGAAATTTTTTTAATCTAAAATAAATTTCATCGTTAGACATTCAGTTTAGTAATGACATTTAACTATCTATTTCATCGTAAAACCATAATTCACTTCTTCATGTATTAGAGTTAAAACTTTAATATAAAAAACTAATATGATTATGAAAACTAATACATATATTATTCGTCTCGATCATTATATGGTTTTCCATATAAGTCGGTGTACTCAAATTTGGATTTTGTTTTCTGGAGGGATGTCTCTCAACAGGGTGATCCTGATCAACTTCTTCAATTACCATGATTTTTATGGACAATCTGGAAAACCATAAAAAAGAAATTAAGGTTAGAGATCGAGACGAATAATATAATTGCTCAGGCTTTGGGCGATAAGTTAGCCTGGGAAGAGGCGCTATCTTTTACGGCGGTCATATCGGCTCAATCTCCGTCCTCGAATGTCCAGGTTTCTTCACCTTGTTGTCAAATTGATGGTTCTTGGAAAGCAACCAATGAGCATTCATGATTGGGCTGGTGGTGTTGCGTTGGTGAGGAGCGAACCTTGTTGTTGGGGGCCAAGTGTCTAAGACTGAGCCCCTCCCCCTGCATTCAGAGTTAGAAACGTTGTTGTGGGCCATGGAGCGGATACGTGTTGAGTTACTCACTATGGTGCATTCCCCTGAATATTGGCCATCCTTCTTCAACTTGCTCGATGAGTTTAATTCACTGGAATTTTTTCACTATTCTCCATCTCTTGGATCCCGCATGCGACAAATTTGAAGGCATATTGTCTTGTCCGTGCTTCACATTCTCTTATCTCTGAAGTTTCTTTTGTAAACCCCTTTCCTCTAGCTTGGGAAACTAACCGAGTAAATTCCTTTTACTTTATTGTTTGGTTGAAAAAAATAGATACACTTTTAGTGAAAGAAAATAGTTGTAGATGAGTTCAAAAATATTAAAATTTAATTTAATTTAACAAAGAATATATATTTAATTCTTTTCGTAAGTAAAAACAATGTATAAAAGTAAAGAGATAAGCATTTAGTTATAGAAAATAGTTGTTTTTTTTTGCTATAATACACTAATGTATATCTATTTACAAATGTATTGTCTATATTACAACTAAAAGTTTATTTGTACACACAAATATAATTTACTGTTAAAATATACTCTTTAGTCTTAACTACTACCAACAAATTTTTTTTTTATGAACACATTAAATAACCTGTTATATGTCTTTTCACTTTAACATTTTTATAGTTATAAAAGTGCATACGTTAATCTTACATACTCCTATCATATATTTTACAATAGCAGTCTTTTAAATAAATTATTTGATTGGTGAAAAAAATATGAGACGATTTATTTTATTTTTTTACTTCAAGAATCTTTTTGTTTGTGTAAAGGTGAGTATTTACGTTTTTTTGGAAACAGTAACTAATTATATATTTTTCACGATCATTTTTTTTATCTTATATTAAAAGTAATCATTTTCTTGTAATATAGCAACTAAAAATTAAAGTAAGTAAAAAATATTAAAATTTTGAATTTTATGGTATATATATATATATAAATTTATCTTATAATTAGATTTTAAATAAAATTAGGTTTTATTTTATCTATTTACTTTTATATGAAATCTTTTTAGATTAGGTTTAGAATTTTTACATTTTTATTTTTTAAAAGTTTAATAATGAATTGACATGTGTCAACATCTGAATGATATAATTGACACGTGTCTGGGGCATGGATATGCTCAATGAGCATTTTGATCCTCTAGACGTGTCATTAATAAGGGCTATATCATTAGGAGGGAATCAGCAGGGTGATCCTTTCGGATGGCATTTTACGAAAACGGGTATGTATACAGTTAAGTCAGGGTATCACACGGCACATATCGATGTCCGTCGGACTTTTTCGCCTTCTGGTTGTGGCCCAGAAATTACCTCCCTCCTTGCTAGTGTTTGGCGGGTTCGTTGCCCACCAAAAATCCAGCATTTTATGTGGCAGGTTTTATCTGGATGTATTTCGGTTTCGGTAAATTTGGGTCGCCGTGGTATCGCTTGTGATCTAGGGTGTGCAAGGTGTGGTGCTGATGAGGAAACAGTAAACCATGCAATTTTTGTTTGTCCTCCGGCCCGCCAGGTTTGGGCTTTAGCACACGTACCCGTGGGTCCAATTTCTTTCCCGACAACTTCGGTGTATGCGAATGTGGATCACTTTTTAGGGCAGAAGAATCATGGGGCTCATGTTGCGGCCTTCCCTTGGCTTATGTAGTATATTTGAAAAGCGAGAAATGCACGCGTATTTGAAAACATTGTGGAGTGCCCAGAGGATATTGTAAGGGTGGCAGAGGGTGAGGCTGCCGCCTGGCAGCAAGCTCAGGCTGAGGTCGATTTGGTGGTTAATCCCATTTCCCCGGTACCATAAGGACTATTGGTTAGGGGGGGCTGCTGCTGGCCTCCCTACGGTATTTTCGGGTTATCGCTGCTTTATCGATGGCTCTTGGAAAGCAGGCGACCCGTTGGCAGGTGCCGGATGGGTTTGCACTTCGATCCAATTTACTTCGCCGATACAAGGTGCCAAGAATTTTCGTTGCAGTCTATCTCCATTGCATGCTGAAGTTGAAGCTTTTGTTTGGGCGCTCCCTTGCATGATTGGTCATGATTTCAGAGATGTGGCTTTCTATACAGACTGTTCAAACTTGGTGAAGATGGTGTCTTCTCCTTCCGACTGGCCAGCTTTCTCGGTGTACCTTGACGACATCAAGATTGATAGGGAAGAGTTTTCATCTTTCTCTTTATCTTTAATTTCCAGAACTGCTAATATAAGTGCGGACGCTTTGGCACGCCATGCGCGTACGTGTTCTCACCATGTTTTATTTGTAAACGACTTTCCTCTCAATTGGCTCGTTTGAGCTGATCTTTTGTTGACAAAAAAAAAAATTGACATGTGTTACGATCTTGTTAATGAGTAATTTTGACATCAAGGTTTATATAATAAGATATAAAATTCTGTAAATTGAATTAGACATGTCTCGATATCTAATCAATATATTTCACACATGTTACGATCTTGTTAATTAGTAATTTTGTCATCAAGGTTATATAATAAGATATATATATATATATATATATATTCCTTTTTTTTTGCTTAATTATAGGTGAATTAGAAGATTAAAGGGAGAAGAATACTGTGGAAGAACTGAGAAGAAATATGAAAAGTACGGCAAAAAGCAAAATAAAAAGATGATGGGGCGTTCCGAGAATTGAACTCGGGACCTCTCGCACCCTAAGCGAGAATCATACCACTAGACCAAACGCCCATTTTTGATATTCGTCTCACGTTATTACTTTATATACTAAACTGTAAATATCATGGTTTTCAGAATTGTGCTTTTCAAAACCACTCGGCACAGCTCTCTCGACTCGTCTCTCTCCCGCCAATCTGCTCAACTAAAAAATACACCAGTCATCGTCAATTGAGGAGCTTCTAGGGTTTCTTCTCCGATTCTGATACACGAACTGGGCAACGCTTCTTGCGAATTCGATTTCTTCGTAGACAGCTTTGAAATTTCGAGTTCCGATGGTCAATTTTATAGAAACCGAAGTTTTCGCCTCCGATTCGCAGTCTCCTTCAGCTTCTTCGGATCATAGTGAGTTTTGAGATTACGATTCCTTTATTTTCCCTTGCGAATTCTGTTTTGTGCTTCCGGATTATCGTAGATTTTGAGGTTTTGATAGATTTATTGTACGGATTTCGTTTCTGGATTCTCTTAGTGTTTGAGGTTGATGGGGAAATTGAAGATACTGAGCCGATTGATGAAGCAATGGTAGTACTTGATAGCTCGTTGCTTGAAACCCCATTTCAAAATCTCTACAATGATACGGAGCTCGTAGGTGACGATGAAATGGTGGTTGATAGTGAGGATGAAGATGGAGGATCGGGTGATGTTGCTGCTGATGAGCTAACAACATGTTTGCGGGAACGAAGCCTCAAAGCTGCAGATATACTTTTGGAGTCTGATGGATCGAATGATCACGAATGTCAGATAGGTAAACTTAACTTTTGTGTTGTTATGATGCATCTATCTATCTTCTTCTTTGTATCAACTCTGATTAATTTTACTGTATCTCTGTCTTTTAAGGAAAGCGAGAATCAAATTGTGATACTGTGACCGGAGCTAAAGGTTCTTCTCGAATTAGTGCTGATAGTCATGGTCCAGGGCTGGATTTTTTGGATTCTCAGGAACCAGGAGAGGCATCACAAGAAAATGCCCTTGGGTTTGTGGAAAAATTTCTGATGGACAAAGATCTTAATTTGTCTCCAGTGGATCTACGGGAAAATAGTTGGAGAAGGAAGTCACCTCCTGTATCAGTTGCAAAAGGATGTCAATCTCTAGCCAAAAGAATCAAGAGCAGAAGTCCAGCAAGGAAAATGAGTATCTTTGATTGGACTAGTGACCAGTGTGATGTTAGTGACCCTCAATACTCTCTGGTCACTCGTGCAAACATTACATGCTTCAAGAAAAAAGAAGATCACGTTGCAGATGATGATCTTGGAGTTAAGACAGGATTTATGGATCTGTGTGCGAATAGAAAAGTCTCGACACATCCTACACAAAGACTTATGCAGAACAGTTCTGCAAAACCTCACAAGATGGAACAAGCATCGGGTTTGAATCAGGGCATTATGTTTGTCTCACAGAATGATGCTCAGTTGCAGGATAAGGCATCAAAGGAGCACTCAGAACCCGAGGAAGACTTTATTGACATTGGTATTAACACTCAAATTGCTGCTGAAGCAATGAGTTCTTTAGTGTATGCTCCCTGCACTACAGAAGAAGCTTGTGAATCAGATCCAATTCCTGGGAGGATATCAGAAATGAGGGATCAAGTTAGCAATCTTCCTAGCAGGAACAATGACACCATTGAGGGTGGACCTGAAAGAGATAGCTGGAGTAGTCCGCTTAGTGCTCCACACAAGGATAGAAACTCTAAGAAGAAGAGGAAATTCACCAAGGAAGAGAGAACCGGAACAAATGTCTCTGCTATGACATGTCTTCGTAAATTATGTGAATGGAGGCATCCCAGGGGCAAAAGATCGCGTCTTATGCAGAGTCATCACGCCCCAGCAAGGAGATCTTGGGGTGCTAGTTCAGTTAAAGACAGAAACGAAACCAAAAAGTTGGCAAGCAGGTTACGTGTATCATTAAGTGGGACAAGACAAGCCTCTTCTTGCCAATCAAGAGTCATTGACGTGGATGTTGCAAATCATGCATCTCCACAGAAAATATATGACCAAAGTCATGAAAGCCCTTGCAAGAAAGATTTTCCTAGGTTATTCCTTCAAAAGGAGCTTACTACGAGGCTTGGAGGACCTGGAAAAGTAGGTGACTTCGTGTGGAAAGACCTAAGGAGACGAAGAAACTTGGCATATGTTCGAGTGTTATTCAGCCAGAATCTGGGTGATGAGACAATCAAGCAGCAGAAGAAGGTTTTAATTCCTACCGTTCCTTTTATCAATTTTGGATAGTGTAACTATATACACCGTACTGGTTATGAGGAATATATACCATTTTTCCTTCCATAGATCATGGTTCGGCTTGGAATTTCTCCAGCATCTTCCTCAGCAGATTCAACACACTTCATAGCAGATAGATTTTCTCGGACAAGGAATATGCTGGAAGCCATAGCCCTTGGTAAACCTGTTGTTACACCTTTATGGCTGGAGAGCTGTGGACAAACAAGATGCTTGATAGATGAGAAGCGTTACATCTTAAGGGATAGCAAAAAGGAAAAAGACGGGTTCTGCATGCTTACATCTTTGGCCCGTGCGAAGCAGCATCCGCTTCTTAAGGTCACAATTAATCTCATTTGAGCCTTTATTAGAGCTTTGTAAAATCCTTCACAAATATCCGGGATCATATAAGTCGATCATATAACTCGCATTTATTCATAGGGGTTTAAAGTTTGCATCACTCCCAACATTAAACCAAGCAGGGGTATGATTGCTGACTTAGTGAAGTTGACTCAAGGGCAGGTAAGAACAACTCACTTCGATTAGGAGATTTTGTTATATAGACATCTTGGCACTTCTTCAGAATGGTTATGAGTTACTTATCAGGTAGTGGAGATAAGTGAGATAATTGCTGCAAAGGATAAAAACTTTCCAGAAGATCTATTGATTCTTTCTTGTGAAGACGATCAAGAAGTCTGTCTTCCGTTCATTAATCAAGGTAACAGCTATGCTACTTTTACACTTTCAGAATTATTAGGAAAGAAAACTTTTTATGTTAATTTGTACTCTTTTGTCTCCAAAAAATAAGGTTTAATTAGTTGTACTCGCCCATAAAACCTTGTAATGCAGGTGCTGTAGTTTACACCTCTGAGCTATTGCTGAATGGAATCGTGATTCAGAAATTGGAATATGCCAGGTTTGGAATTGTTCTTGTACCATATTTCACCGAATACTGAAATTATAATCCTAGTTTGTGTGACTACAAAAGTAGAAATGGGTCAAACGCAAATCTCATATCAGTTCTTTGTTGTTGCAGGCATTGTCTCTTCTAAATTGCACACATAAGGAACCAAAGCGTCACAAAATTTACAGCAACACGTTCGCTTACTGATCTACTGGTTGGTGCATGTAGTGAGGCCTTTTAATTCAATCTGTCACAAAACCCAGCTTGCTTTTCAAGAGAACCGAAAGGAAGATCTTTTCTAAGATACATTCTACGGAAACAAAAATCACCCACATAAAAATGACACATTTCACATACATTAATTCTAAAGCTCTTCATGTAAATTGAATTAGAAAAGGTAAGATACTGTGTCAAACAAGAGCTCCGAGAATTTTTGGCAAGAGAAAAATGACTCATCAGACCTAACTCTACTCATTGCTTTCAGGAGATTCAGCACCGGGGTTTGGATTGTTGAAGCTACCACTTGGTGCGGCAGCTGGATTTGTATGATAAGGAGGAGGAGGTGGTGGTGGTCCATTATAATTAGGAGGTGGTCCGCCACCTTGACCTGGTAAGGGAGCCATTCCTGGTGGCCTCAGAATACCGTTTTGTGGAGGTGGAGGTAGAGGAGCACCAGGCGGTGCCATCATCTGTGGTACTCCTGGAGGCGGCATGTAACCTGCAAAGGTACAATATTACATTTCACTTCAA
>NC_025697.1:22105952-22111566 GCF_000633955.1 Camelina sativa | reverse complement strand
AGAATTTTTGGCAAGAGAAAATTGACTCATCAGACCTAACTCTACTCATTGCTTTCAGGAGATTCAGCACCGGGGTTTGGATTGTTGAAGCTACCACTTGGTGCGGCAGCTGGATTTGTATGATAAGGAGGAGGAGGTGGTGGTGGTCCATTATAATTAGGAGGTGGTCCGCCACCTTGACCTGGTAAGGGAGCCATTCCTGGTGGCCTCAGAATACCGTTTTGTGGAGGTGGAGGTAGAGGAGCACCAGGCGGTGCCATCATCTGTGGTACTCCTGGAGGCGGCATGTAACCTGCAAAGGTACAATATTACATTTCACTTCAAACTAATTGTAAGATGTTTGGTCAAGCTTTGTTTAAATGAATGGAAGCTATTTCGTAAGAGTCTGAGGACCAAACTTGGTTTAAATGAATGGAAGCTATTTCGTAAGAGTCTGAGGAGTCATGAAATGCAAAACAAGAGACAATCAAATATCATATTGATCAGCTGTACAATTTAACACAAAGTTTGGTGCTATGTCGAGAATCTCAAAGCACCTATGAGGATGAAGTTCTTTATGATACTCTTTTTATATCTTCAGGCTTTTTCGAAAGACTACTATGAAAGTTATCTACTAACTTTCTAACGTAAATCTGCGCATCAAGCAGGGAATGATTATAGTAAAGAGATATTACCTTGACCAGGCATCATTGGTCTAGGGAGAACAGGTGGTCGCATACCCATAGGCATACTTCCAGGTGGTAGCATCATTGGAGGGCGAGGTCTAGCGAGCATATGCTGATTAAACACAGCACCAACCTGTGGGGGATATCCTCCAGCTTGGCCATGAATAAGATGCTCCTTAATTCTCTGATCAATCAAACTTTGGGTCTGTTGTTCCTCGAATTGCTGATAGTATATTCTCACATTCGCCTGAAATTCATCAAACTCTTAACACATATAAAAAAATATCATGTATACACAACAGAAAAGATCATTATGGACTCTTTACGTACCTTGTGTTTGTAACCAGCATTGTGCTGCTTCCTCACTGATGGCTGAAAGAAGACAAGATATAAGACTTTACTGATAAGAGAAGACATGTACAGTCCTTGAAACATGATTAGATTCTCAATCAACACCAAAGCATCAAAACCCATAGATAACATTTTGATAAACTTCAATATAAGATGGTGAGAAAAAAAAAGACAACTAGATGCGGGGAAAAAATTGTTCAAGCACAAAATCAAGTTTCCCAATAATCAATAATCTTCACCAATTAATTGAGCCAAGCCATTGCAACATGAACATGTAGTATATGTAAATAGCATACTGGTTTTAAACTGAAATCCAAATCGGAAACCTAACTGACACCGCCGGAGATTGATTTCAATACAACCGAAACTTCAATTCACCAGGGAATACTACAAGTTTCTTAATTACTACGGAAGTATAAAAACAGACAAGACGAAGATTTAGAATCAGACTTACAGAATCGTGAGTGAGATATGTATCGCAGTAATCACAGTAATACCTGCGAAAAAATCAAAATCAAAATCAAACAAGTAAATTAAAACCAAAAACTCGAACTGAATTAGTATCTATGTATCAATATAACGTTGACGATCTAAAACCCTATACCTCGGCATCGCTAAGAAGATTCCAAAGAACCCTGCGAGCTAGTGAGAGAGACGACGGAAGCTTTCGGAAGAAGAAGAAGAAAGTGCAAGAGAGAGAGAGAGAGAGAGTCGAATTTTTATTTTTGCCTAATTTTAATAAATAAATAAAAAGATGATGATTTCTTTTAACGGCCCAGATTCGTTCGAGATATCTAACGGGTAATAATAACCGAAGAAGTATCCCAGATAAAGCGACGTCGTTTCGCACGACGCATTTAACAATAACATCAGAAAAAAAAAACCGAAGGGAAAAAAAAACTAATAATGATCGGAGATGTCTCCCCGCCGGTAGCTTCAATCCCAGGTTCGTCGGCTATTTTTGCTATTTAAATTTTTGAACCACAGCTTCTTCGAATCTTTTGCTTTGTATATTTGCATAGTCTAAACATGAAGCTATTAATTTCGCCAATTCTCACTTGAATCGAGAATTATCTTTAGATAATTTTTACTGATTTGTCGCCGAAATTTGTGTAGTTGTCGAAGGGAATGAAGAATCGAAGAAGCATCAGAATCTGCTTCCGCCGTTTTCGAAGGTTTTTTCTCACTTTGGCACAAGCGGAGTCTCCGTCGCGTTAGCCACAGGCGTGACTCATCCTCTCGGTTAGATCCTGGATGCCTTCTTCTTTCACTCATAAGTTTGTATGTATGACTCCAATTTTGGAAACTAGAACTATTTGGCTCCAAATCAATTTGCACAGGAGAGTTCTTCGATAGTGATCTTTGGATAATGTAGCAGTATGTAGTTGGTTAGTGTATGTATAAGTCTCTGCTTCACTGCTATATAATGTGGCATTTGTTTTTTTTGTTATCCAGATGTACTGAAAGTAAGATTGCAGATGCAGCATGTTGGCCAAAGAGGTCCTTTAATTGGATTGGTAATGATGTTGTACTTGCTAATGAACTTTCTCCTCTTGATGTTGTTGGAGATGTTTATTTCACTTGGTTTGAATTCTTTGAAGTTTTTTTGTTCAGACTGGAACCTTTCTTCAACTAATAAAGAATGAAGGGGCTAGGTCGTTATACTTGGGTTTGACTCCTGCTCTCACTAGATCAGTGCTTTACGGAGGTCTCAGGTTGGGATTATATGAACCCACTAAGATTTCTTTCGATTGGGCATTTGGGTCTACCAATGTCTTGGTCAAGATAGCATCAGGCGCATTCGCTGGGGCATTTTCTACAGCTTTAACCAACCCTGTTGAAGTTGTGAAGGTAAGATGAAACCTCAATTATCGGTTTTGATTCTGTGTACTAGATCTCTTTTTTGGTTTTTGAGACACTTTTCAGTTTGCCTTTCGTTAGGTAAGGTTGCAGATGAATCCGTACGCAGTTCCCATTGCAGAAGTGCGGGAAATAGTCTCTAAAGAAGGCATAGGAGCTTTATGGAAAGGAGTTGGTCCTGCCATGGTCAGAGCTGCAGCACTAACTGCCTCACAACTTGCAACATATGATGAAGCCAAACGGGTCATATTCTAAGACTAGTATTCTCTGCTTCTCAATCATTTATTGATTCAAATAAAGGTGCTGCTTTCTAACATTCCAGCTTCTAAAGTTTATTGTTATTGCAGATTCTGGTTAAACAGAGTTCTTTAGAAGAAGGGTTTCATCTTCATTTGTGGTAAAAGTTTAACAGCCATTTATTATACCATTTCTTTGTCAGACAAAATCAATTGATGCACCAAAACTTACTCACTCTAGCACTTGAGGAATGAAGCTCAAGTGTGGTTGCAGGTGTAGTAAGTACTCTGATAACCGCGCCCATGGACATGATTAAAACCCGCTTGATGTTGCAGCAAGGTTCCGAAAACACCAGAATCTACAGAAATGGGTTTCATTGCGGTTACAAGGTAATGCGATCAAGCCCTTTTTTATACATTTTTATTGGGCATTGCTTGCCTGCTTGTGCTGAGTGTGTAATGATCCTTCAGGTCGTTCGCAAAGAAGGACCTTTAGCACTTTACAAAGGGTGAGAAAGAGAAACCATTTCTTGCTCTCGAGGATATATTCATATAGTTCGTAATACACAAATAAATCACGCTCCTCCGTTATTTGTGTACTGGATACAGAGGCTTTGCGATTTTCGCACGACTCGGGCCACAAACAATGATCACGTTCATACTATGCGAGAAGCTAAGATCACTCGCTGGACTTCACAAAATGTAGTCACTATCCGGTTCGTGCGAAGCTAGCCCGGTTCCAGATAAGTTCTTCTCCATTCTTTTTTTTTTTTTAAATAATTCACACTAGGTGAGATTTTTTCTAATAAAATGTTTATTCATTATTGATTTAGTGAATTTGAATACGTGTCTGTTTAGATTGGATACAATATTATATTAGTCGTTTCACAATTTCTGTCTATTGTACAATTTTGCGTAATCACAGTTTATATTCTCTATGGTTACGTACTTGCATCATTCAAACAAGAAAAAAAAAACAAATGATGTAATTCAACCTTTTTCAGTTAGTTGTTATGTTCTGATTGTCTTCTAGATCCGAGGGTAATGTAAACGAGCCTTTTTGTTGATTAGATTGGATAGGCATTGAATTGAAGTGACATTTATCCAAATAATATCTATATATATATATATATATATATACGTAGTGGTTATGTCGAAATCACTTGTATATTGCAAAGTGTGTGTGTCACTCTAATAATTATACTAGTCTCCATCACGAAGAATTACAAATTGTTTTGTTATAAATTGAATATTAAAACCAATTATCCAAAACAAACAATTCTTACTAGATTAGTTATAGTGGAAGTTGGTTGTAGACAAGAATACGCTTCGAGTCTTTTGACCGTAAATATTCATGCACGTTAAGAAAAACTTGTAGGGACGAAACATAAAAGTTGAATAAATTCAGGGGTCTATTTGTTGGAAATAGAAGGAAAANAAAAAAAAAAAAAAAAAAAAAAAAAAATTGTGGCGTTGGAGAAAGGGAGCAAGTTGGATGCTGCGCTTCGAGTCTTTGTTGTCTTTGGTCGCGTTGGCGGGACAGTCTGTCATGCTTAATGTTTGCCCCTCTGTGTTCGCTTTTATTTACGGTTTTGTTGCCATTCTCTCTTTTATCACAATATATGAAAGCAACTTAGTTTTGAACACACTTATTAACCTATTACTAAATTATTTTTAATCTATAAGTAGATGGGGATGTATTTTAGTCCCAAACACCTCATTTGCTAGTTTATAATTAGTTTCTAATTGTAAGAGAGGTTTGAAAATCTTAGCCTAATCATCACTAATTTATAATGTTATTAACCTGACAGCTTTCCATTTTTATCAAAACAAATCTGAGAGAAAGAAAAAAAAAACCGAAATAATAATACAAGTTTGACTAAAATACACATTTTCGAATTATAAAAAAAAACAAAAACAAATAAAAGACGCGGGTAAAAAGGGAGGGTAAAATAGACATTTAAAGAAGGGGTTGCCATAACGAGACAAAACAATCGGAAGTGTTCCCTCGCATCGTAAAAGCTTTTTTTCTCAATTGCCAAAATATGTACAGCTGTCAAATGGCAATACCGTAAATAAACGGTAACAGAATGGGCCATTATTGTCAACATTTTTAATTTAATTCTCCCCCAACTTCTCATATTTCCACCATTTTCCTTCATCCTCCTCCATAATTGAGTTTTTTTCCTCTCAACTAAATAAATAAATTTTTAGAAACCCCAAAAAAAAAAAAAAAAAAAAAAAAAAAAGAGAATAGGTATAGAGAGGAGAGAGAGAAACTCAGAGAAGACGACGAAGAGACGACCCCTCATATTGTCAACAGAGAGAGAGAGAGAGAAAGGAGACGGAGACAACAATGGCGGAAGCGAAGGAGGAGAATAGAGGGGAAGAAGAAGAGAGCGTAAAGCTTTTCGTCGGACAGATACCGAAACATATGTCGGAATCTCAGCTCTTAACATTGTTTCAAGAGTTCGCTGTCGTTGACGAGGTCAATATCATCAA
>NC_025697.1:22103777-22105382 GCF_000633955.1 Camelina sativa | reverse complement strand
TTTTTTTTTTTTTTTTTTTTTTAATAATTATTTCTCTGACATGTTTTTTTTTTTTTTTCCTTCTTCAGATGCTTGAATGTGATTGTGATTGATGTTCTGT
This sequence comes from Camelina sativa, assembly GCF_000633955.1. Classification (NCBI taxonomy): domain Eukaryota; kingdom Viridiplantae; phylum Streptophyta; class Magnoliopsida; order Brassicales; family Brassicaceae; genus Camelina; species Camelina sativa. The sequence goes on along the minus strand of NC_025697.1, from coordinate 22,105,282 downwards.
AGTTTTTTTTATAAAAATAATTGAATTTCATTCACATCGAACATTTTTTTCCAAGTCAGGTTTTAGAATCTCGAGGTTTTCTGGAACAAGAAAAATTATTAATGTGATTTTTGGAGCTGCATTGTGTGTAGTTGTTTTGGTTTCTGTTTGATTCCAGAATAGGCAAAATTGTGATTTCGATACATGTTTTTCACGAAGCGTTTCTTTTCTATTTTGGTGAACATCAAATCAGAATCTATTAATCTTTTGATTTGACACTCAAGTTTTCTTGGAATTTTTATGACATTGTTTTGTAATGTTTCCTTCAAACCCAAGAAACTACGATCAATGGTAAAATGTGATCAATGCGAAAACTCAAGATATAGCACTTTTGTTTCACCTTTGCGCTGAAGCAAAGTGTTAGGTTGATACACTTGTTCTCATGAAAACCTGAAAAATCTGGGCAAAAAATGCGACATTGAGAGTGTGACTTTATTCGAGATGAATTCTGTGTGTGTGTTTTTAACATCTTGAAATAGTGGTGTTTCGATTTTTTCTCCGGTCTTTTGTCAATAATGCTTAGATCCTTGCTTGTTTCTGACTAACTTTTTTTTTTTTATGTTTTTGCTCAGGCATCTAGTCTATTGCAAGTAAAGTATGCAGATGGCGAATTGGAAAGGCTAGGTATATAGTGGTTTCAACTGCTTGTGTATGCTATTTTTCTTCTCTACTTTTGACCCTTGCTATCATCACAATTGATGGATGTATTTGTTACTGTAATCTGCAATCCAGAACATAAGCTTTTTGTTGGTATGCTTCCAAAGAATGTCTCTGAAGCTGAAGTTCAATCTTTATTCTCCAACTATGGGACCATAAGGGATCTACAGATTTTAAGAGGTGCTCAACAGACAAGCAAAGGTTTAAATCCATCTCTGTTATCTTTAGTTTTTTTTTAGTATGCTTTTATCAAGTTTTGACCTTTTTGGTTGTTGTTACTGTTAGGCTGTGCTTTTCTTAAGTATGAGACAAAAGAACAAGCTGTTTCTGCCATGGAATCCATCAATGGAAAACATAAAATGGAGGTACTAATTGCTTTTTGCTAGTTTTAAAACTTGCCATATTTGTAACACAGACTTGTGTGTAATGTTAAAATCTCATCATGTTTCTTTTCTTCTTAGGGTTCGACTGTTCCTTTAGTTGTCAAATGGGCAGATACAGAACGAGAAAGACACACAAGAAGACTTCAAAAGGCTCAATCTCACATCGCTCGACTAGGGAATGGTGATCCAACAAATCCCTCATTGTTTGGAGCCTTACCCATGGGTTATGTTCCACCATATAATGGATATGGTTATCATGTAAGCAACCCTAATAATACTTCATTAGTCCAAAGCTGTATAAGATTTGTCTTCATCAATCTTGTAATTTATAATTATTTTCGTTTCTATTTCTGTAGCAGCCTCCTGGAACTTATGGTTACATGCTACCACCAATTCAGAACCAAGCTGCATTTCCCAATAACAACG
>NC_025697.1:22096572-22103420 GCF_000633955.1 Camelina sativa | reverse complement strand
TCTTCTTAGGGTTCGACTGTTCCTTTAGTTGTCAAATGGGCAGATACAGAACGAGAAAGACACACAAGAAGACTTCAAAAGGCTCAATCTCACATCGCTCGACTAGGGAATGGTGATCCAACAAATCCCTCATTGTTTGGAGCCTTACCCATGGGTTATGTTCCACCATATAATGGATATGGTTATCATGTAAGCAACCCTAATAATACTTCATTAGTCCAAAGCTGTATAAGATTTGTCTTCATCAATCTTGTAATTTATAATTATTTTCGTTTCTATTTCTGTAGCAGCCTCCTGGAACTTATGGTTACATGCTACCACCAATTCAGAACCAAGCTGCATTTCCCAATAACAACGCATTGCAAGGAACATCACCTGACTCTGTGCCACCTCGGTTGGCACGTAGAAACTTTCCTATGCCTCCTGCAAACTACATGGGATCTGGTTATCCTGCTGTAAGAGGTCATCCTTTTCCATTGGCTTATCCCAGAGGAATTGTTAGTCCTCGCCCTCTAGGTAGCTCCCCTGGATCTATATCACCTGGTATTGGCAACAGTGGCATGTCAACAACACCTTTAGGCATTGGTTTGAGTTCCGTGGTTCAAGCCGAAGGTTAGTGTTATTATAACCTACCTTATCATCTTTCTTCTCTCATTCCTTTAGACCTGAAAACGTTGTTTTGGTTTCTTCAGGCCCCGAAGGTGCGAATCTGTTTATCTATAACATACCTCGGGAATTTGGGGATCAAGAACTCGCGGCTGCATTTCAACCTTTCGGTATTGTTCTGAGCGCCAAAGTTTTTGTAGACAAAGCCACTGGTGTAAGCAAATGTTTCGGTAAGCTCTCTTTTGTCTGGTTTTTGCTCTTCAATACTGGTTCATTCTGAAGGTATAGAACGAAACCATTCCTTTATTGTTGCTTTTGGTTGCAGGTTTTGTTAGTTATGACTCACAAGCAGCCGCTCAGAACGCTATTAACATGATGAATGGTCGTCATTTAGGCGGTAAGAAATTGAAAGTCCAGCTTAAGAGAGACAATAACTCCGGCCAGCAGAGTAGTAATCCTCCCTTGAACTCCTAAAAGGCTAAAGACGCTGAGCCATCTTCTCTCTTCGACTTAAAAGTTCATAACAGAAAGAAAAAGAAAAAAAAAACATTCTGGCTAATGAGTTGACCCGGTTCAAGATTTGGGTCGATCTTGAATTGGATGCATCTGTATAAAATCCAAATCTCATTGTGGGTCAAAATGTCCCATCAACTTATAGCTGCAAACTGGATCATCTTTTTTTAATCATTTTTTTTTTCTTCTTCTGCAAATAACAATTTGTAATTTATGTGTATCAATTGAAATTCATGTAGACATTTTATGATCTATTAACATTAAATTCATTGAATTTTTCTTCTATCTTTTCGTTAATGATCTGATGTTGTCTTTAGAAGAGAGAATGAGTGTTCTAAAATCAAAAGAGAAAAAAAGATCAGATTATCTTTGCTACAAAGCCCAAAGAGCACAACAAACACAAACAGACGCAGACACAAACATAGAGAGGGACTACAAACAACAGTCAAGAGACAGGTTCAGCCCTTGTTGAACCCTAAAAATCAGACTTCTCACCAACAATCCCTAAAGACCCTATCAAACTGAACAATAATAATCTCTGTATTTGATTTACAGACACACAACCAGTTTTCGTCCTTCTTGTTTGTTCTCTGCAGAAGATTAAGCAGAAAGAAAAAGGAAAGAGCTACATAGAAATGAGGTTGTTCACCGGTGAAAACGTGGAAAATGAAGATCAGGCTTTGAATTAGACGATCATTTTGCTTCATCTTAGTCGCTTGTGCTTGAACTCAAAGTGTTGTTTTTGTTATCTGTGAATGATACTAGTGGAGAGTCTTTAGGGCTCCAGTCTTCAGTGATACTGGTGTTTGAAACTCTAGCATTGCTGTTGAGCTGATTCAAGAAGCATTTCTCTATCGAGCTTAGTGATCCAATCTCGTTTTCATCTTCATGTGTAGAGCGGCGGTTGAGATGTTCTTCTTGCTGCTCTTCTTCTTCTTCTTCTTCTTCTACTTCTCCGCATTCCGAATCACTGCCTTGTGATTCACAGCTGACTTCCATGTCTTGTGCAGTGTCAGAATTAGAGTCAGTTTGGGAATTGGATGAGTGGGATGGAGAATATCCTTCTGATCCGGTTGCATTTTCTTCGCGTTCAGCTAGTGCTCTTGTGATGAGAGTCTTGAGCAAGTTCATAACTTGAACAGCGTGCATAAGAGCCGTTAATGGATCTGTCATCTATCAAGTTCAAAGCAAGCAAGAATCAAAATGTTAGTAAGTAAAAAACACTAAGCGATATTGACTGAACAAAAGGTTATGTTTGTTTTCAATATTACCTGAGTCATATTAGGAGCAAAAACCATGGCTATATTCCTAGCATTCATTTTGTTGGTTTCTTCTTCTTCAACAACATCAGCCATAAGATCAACAGCCCAATTAAGCAAAGCAGACTCAGTTGGCTTAAGCTGCTTAATAAGTTCAACAGATTCTTCCTCGGTGTTGCAATTGAGAACTTCCTCAGGAGAAAGACCGTCGAGGACTCCACAAGGTAACTCTCTAAACCAAGCTTTAATAAGACCAGCCAAGCAATGCACATCAATATTGTCAGGAACAATACCTCTGTTAAGTTGGTCTCTTACTTGCTCCTCTTGGCTGTTCTCAGGGTTTATCCTAAAAATCCCTTCAGCCTGTATATATATATATATATATATATATATACATCAAATCAAATTCAAAAACTACTTTAAAACAAAACAAAAATCGTTAATTTTGATTTCAATTTTCCAAATTACCTTAAGACCTTGTTGAGAATAAAGCCGTTCTTGCATTAGTAATAGAATAGTTGGAACACTGTTTCCTTTCTCGTCATAAGAACATTGCATTGATTCAGCAGATACACCAAACACGCTCACACTGCAATTTAAATCAGAGAGAAACCTTTCAGATCTAATTTTCAGATTTCTAAAGCAATCGAACAGTTAATAATATATATATATATATATATACCTTGCGCTAGGGACTCGACAAGGGATCTCAACTTGAAGCTCGTGAGGGAGACCAAGGAAGCCTTGGAATCGATCGAAGGTGACATGAGCGATGTGTCGAACGTTTGTTGGCCATCCGATCTCCATGTGATGAACGGCGGAGGATGAAATCCCTCCTCCGACTCCGCCGTCGTCTTGGCGGTTGTCAACACGGCAAGATACAACGGATTTACGAAGCGCCGTTAAGAGAAACTCAACGAGAGATAGTTGTTGCTGATTCTGCTCTTCCTCTTCTTCTTCCACCTCCGCTATCGATTTTCTCCTTCCTCCTTTTCCTCCGCCGCCGCCGCAACCTCCGCCTTTAGTCATCATCACAAGCCCCGTCATCGAGAAACTACTCACACTGTAGAAGAAGAACAAAAGAACAATTAAGGTTTTCGCAGCTTCTCTCACTCTGACTCTGGGCTTTGTGCTTCTTCTTCTTCTTCTTCTTCTTCTTCTTCTCTCTCTTTGGATGTGAATTTGATTTTGAAATTCTCGAAAAGGTTTATTCTTTTTTTTTTTTGATTTAATATATATATATATATATATTTTTTTTTTTTTGAAAGTTTTTGTCTTTTTGGTTGGAATTCAAACCAACGGTCCATTCATTTCAAATTTTTTCTCCCTCTATTATATTATATTTTTAATATATCTAGTGTGAGCTTTAATGGGAATCACGTTTCACCCTGATGACTTCTCTGAATCTACTATAATGCCACCACTCTGTTTGATTGGTTCATCCTTGTTGACGTGGCGTTTCACTTATGGATCACCTAGATTTTTTTTCAAATTGACATTTGCTTTTGGATGTCTTATTGTCACTTCATTGTTTCCACATATTCTCATTTTGTATTTCATAACAAAAATAAACTAAGACTGCAAGCTTTGATAGCACATATTGATGGATTGGCAATTAAAAGATTAGTTTTGATTTTATTCTAATGATTCCTCTTTTATTAAGATAAAAATTAAAAAACCTATATTAGAAAACTATATATAATAATAAACCAAACTTTTTATAAGAAATTGTGTGGTTAGGATAAAATCTTTCATCATGTAATGTAAATGACCAATTATATTACCATATGTGGATTTGTTTGTTCCCTTTCTTATCTTTAGTGAAAATGGTGAACCAAAAGTTCATTAACAAAACCGGTTTAACAAAAATTTGTGATAAGTGTATAATAACCACAAACTAAAAGACGTTTAGATTCTTCGCCGCTAGAGTTTTCATTGAATGTTGTGTGATGAAGTCGCCGCCTTCAAATTTTTCTCTTTTGGTGAGTTGATTGTATTCTCTCATTTCATAATAGAGTGAAAACTATGTTAAATTATTAGATCTTTTATGGATTGTACTTGCTTTCAATTACTTACTCAATTCAAAATATCTATCTATCATTATTGTATAGCAATGGCGTAACATCAACTCTTTAGATTTTTGAGGTAATCTAGCCGGTGGATTCATGTCATTAATCTCAAATTGCAATCACTAAATCACCATATATCTAAAATTGTTGGTTGGTAATAAATAGTGATGGTTTACTAGATATTATAGCGAGTAAATGTATAAAAGATTTAAGATTTCATTATCTAGATATAGATTTATACTTTACTATATCCTGATTCTGGGTTTATTAAGTATAATAGATATGTTTGAAAATGACATGCAATATATGAATGCAATATATGAATGTTGTGGTCTGATCTAATTTCTTTTTAACTAATCAACAATTTTTTTTTTTATAATGAATTTGATTATAGTCCCGATTGAACAAGAATGAAAGATGAGCTTTATTTTTTTTTATTAATTCCTCTTTTATTATAATAAATAAAAAATTATATTGGAAAAGTAAATATAATAATAAACCAAACTTTTTATAGGAAAATGTGTTGTTAGGATAAAGTCTTTCATCGTGTTATATAAATGACCAATTATATTATGATACGTGGATTTGATTTTTTTTTTCTTTTTCTCTTTCTTATCTTTAGTGAAAGTGGTGAACCAAAAGTTCATTAGCAAAACCGGTTTAACAAATAATTGTGATAAGTATATAATAACCACACACTAAAAAGAACGTTTAGGTTCTCCGCCCTAGGGTTTGTGTTGTATGTTTTGCGATGAAGTCGCCGCCTTCAAGATCTTCTCTTCCTGTGAGTTGTTTGTTTTCTTTCATTTCATAATGAGCTTAAAACTATGTTAATTTATTAGATCTTTTATAGATTGTATTTGTTTTCAAATTACTTACCCAATTCAAAAGATCTGTCTATCATTTATGTATAACAACAGTGACATAAAATCAAATGTTTAGATTTTCGAGGTAATATAGCCGGTGAATTTATGTCATCAATCTTAAATTTTAATCTCTAAATCACCATATATCTGAAATTGTTAGTTGGTAATAAATAGTAGTGGCTTACCAGATATTATAGCGAGTAAATGTATAAAAGATTCAAGATTTCATTTTCTAGATATAGATTCATACTTCACTGTATTCTGATTTTGGGTTTATTAATTAGAACATATATGTTTGAAAATGACATGCAATATATGAATGTTGTGGTCTGATCTAATTTTTTCTTAACTACTCAACAAGTTTTTTTCATATTTTTTTTTTCGTGAATTTAATTATAGTCCCGATTGAACAAGAATGAAAGCAAAGCATCATCGTCATCACCATCACCATCACCATTACTATCACAATTACCATCACCATCACCATCATTGGTACCATATCTTTGATTTTGGGTTTAATTAGAACTAATATGTTTAACACTGACATGCAATATTTAAATGTTATGGTCAAAATTTGATCTTAATTTTCTTTACTTACCAACAAGTTCTGTTTTTATTTTTCTTCTTATGCTTTTGGTTTTTTAGTCACGAATGAATAAGAATGAAAGAAAAGCATCATCATCCTCGACACCAACACTACCAGCATTACCATCACCATCATCGGTACCTGATGTTCGAAGAATAACTCGATCAATGGCTAGAGCTGAAAAAAGAGCATCGTCACTATCAATACCTATTCCTCAAAGAAACGAGCAACCAACATGTCAAAATGAAGTAAGTATTTTTTGTTCAGTAAGTTGGGGCGAGTAGAATATAGTTTATTTGGGCCTTTTTCAATAGAAAAGCTGTGTTGGGCTTTGATAAAAAAAACGACTTTGACCAAATAAAAAGAAGTCACGTGTTCTGTCACGTGATTGTCTTCATCGTTTCGACATTTGGAAGAAAAAGTAATGTTAGGGTTTGAAATCGTCCGTCGGTCCGCTGGAACCAAATAATTTATCTGATAAAAAGCTTATAGAGAGTAGAGAGTATAGCTGAGATTTTCTATGAACAAACTCTCAGTATCGTCAACGAAATTGACCTTACCGTTACTACATAATTACGGTCATGCCACAATCCCTTGAGATAGATTTCACTCCACTCTTCACCGTACACTTGGATTATCTTATCTTCTTCTCCTACCCATATATTGTAACGCTTGGGATCACAGCAACACACAATTCTTAGTCCGCTGATTTCACCAAGAAAAATTTAAGCTTTTGGTCACTGTTGTTGCTTGCAGAGGAGTAACATGCCTCGATACTTGCACCCTGAAGTCATGGTAGCGGCTGTGAAAGATTTGCATTGGCGAAAGCCTGTGGAATTACACAAGATGCTTAAAGATAATGGAGAAGATTTCTCTCTTTTCATTAAAGATGGTTCTGGGTTACGGCAAAAGGTACCAATTTGCTTCTTCTTTTTTTTTTTTTTTTTGG
>NC_025697.1:22094817-22096124 GCF_000633955.1 Camelina sativa | reverse complement strand
TTTTTTTTTTTTTTTTTTTTTTTTTGGGTTTTAATTTGTTTTTGTAGTGTAAAGTACTGATTTTTTTTGGAGCTCTTGCAGATTAGTGTTGAGAAGATGGTGAATATGTTACCTAGGCACCTCATGGTGTTGCTTATGAATCCTAACAAAGAAGGTAAGTCTCGATATATATTGTATGGGATCAGACTGTTGCATACGCTGTGCGACTTAACATCTCGTCACGCTAGACTCGAGCAGGTTTCTTCCATCTTCTTTTGTGTTTTTAAGTCTCTATGGAACAGTGTTTAGGAGAATGTCTGTCTGTTTCTTATTTGTTTGCTGCATATTTGTGATAGCTCTTGCTTGAGGATGTGCAATTGTCAGCACAGATGATGGATCTGGTCATCTTTGTGATGATAACTCTTCCTCGTTATAGAAAGGTTCGTTTCTTAAAAATCCTCTTTTCTGTCTCTTCCCGTTTCTCTTTATAGAGCTGTGATTCATGTATGTATGTTGCTTTTTTTTTTCTTCCAGGAAAGCGTCAATCCAGATAAAGATTCATTAGTAGAAGCCACATTGGTGGCTTCTGCTCTCCACCTGTTTCATGTGTTTATCTCTCCTTCCTCCCAAGATCTTGTTCACGTCTTTCTTGCCCACCCGAAGGTATGAAACTGTGGCCATATCATAATTTGCTTGAACTGCCGATGTCAGGAAAGGATAGATCATATGAAATTACTCTTGTTTGACAAAAAGAAAGAAAATAAAATAAATTATGCTTATGGTTTGAGATCTGGGTTGTATTGCCTTGGGGTTAGTTTGATGTGATTCTTGTCTTTCTCATCTAGGTTGATATGTTTTTAGACACTGCTTTTGGAGCTGTTCTCGATGTTGTGATGTCTTTGAAAGCGAAGTTGATGTATCAACGAACTGACTCCCCAAAAAAGTTGGGTCCGAGTTCTCTAGGGGAGGTTAACTTCCACTGCCAACAAGCTGAAGCTGCTTTGCAGTTCCTTCATTCTCTATGCCAACAAAAACCGTTTAGAGAACGTGTCGCTAAGAACAAGGTTTCTCTAATGCTTGGTGTTTAAATCATGTGATGCATCAATTTTAGATTATCTAGTCACTTGTACAATGATCACGAGTTGTTCTTAATTTGTTTTGCTAAATTGATTATTTTATGGAGGACTACTCTCAGAATTAGGTTTTCTGGTACTCTTCTTTCAGGAACTATGTGGAAAAGGTGGCGTCCTTATGCTAGCTCAATCCATACTATCACTAGCTATTACACCTGAATTTGTTGGAGCAACCATTACTATAGCTTCCACATC
>NC_025697.1:22083251-22093454 GCF_000633955.1 Camelina sativa | reverse complement strand
TCTGCTTCCAAAATCGATAGGATGTTTTCCTTTTTGATTTCAAAGGTTTATCACTGGGTGACACTGCTACTTATATAATTTGAAAACCTTACGGGTTATGATACGTTGTAACTAGTCATAAACTAAGCCTCATAGCAAAAGGCTCATGTTGACATAGTGATAACCACCTCTGCTCTAGAGTTTAAACCTACAGTTTCCTAACTGGCATATGTTGTTAAAGTGACAAAATTGTACTTTTCTGTTCCTTAATTTTTTCTTGGAAAATTTATCTATGTGAAATTAGTGTTGACCTATTCAGTGATGATATATATGTAATGTAGGTTCTTAAATTATTGAGGCTTGGCCTTTCTAAAGCTTCCATGGCTACTGCTTCTCCTGACTATCCGATGGGTTTTGTCCTACTTAGCGCTATGCGCTTGGCTGATGTGCTTACCGATGACTCAAATTTTCGATCTTTTTTCACCGAACATTTTGTAAGTATCAACTTTATGATTCATATGATTCCTTATCCAGGGTACAATCTATGAGCTGTCCTGTCATTCGACTAGTTATAATTTATATGCAGTACTTAAATTCTGTAGTTTGATGTGTGACGGATGTTAAATCTTATCTCCAGAGCATGGTTCTCAGTGCGGTATTGTGTCTCTCTCATGGAGATTTCTTGAAGATGTTGTGCTCTTCTGATCTTTCTTCAAGGGAGGACGATGCAAATGTTGATTACGATCTGTTTATGTCAGTCGGATGGGTTTTAAGTTTATTATCATCTTCTGGGCAAGCAGTCATACCTCAATTCAAGCTCAGTTTACAAAATAACCTTACCATGTCTTCATATGCACATCAACGAACATCCTTATTTATTAAAATGATCGCAAATCTTCACTGTTTCGTTCCCAACATCTGCCAAGGTGATTTTTTTTCCGCCTCTGCCTTCTTCATTTTGCTGTCTCATATCGTTGGTTTACCTTCTTGTTTTACTATGTGTATTATTTGCTGTTAATATCCGCAGAACAGGATAGGAACCGTTTCGTTCAGAATGTTATGAGTGGATTGCGAAAAGATCCTTCAAGCATATTGATTAAGATGTTACCAGGCTCTTCATATACTCCTGTGGCACAGAGAGGCACTGGTGTTTGCAAAAACCTAGGTATTATCTCTATCCCGAGACACTTATATCTTATTTGTACAGGTTTTGCTGATTTCGTTGGATGGATATTTGTTAATATGTAGGTTCTCTGTTGCGCCATGCGGAATCCTTGATCCCTAGTTCCCTCAACGAGGAAGACTTCCTGCTTTTGAGGTAACAGAAAGCCTCTTCAGTCATTCTACATTTCACCTATGACTATATTAAAGACTTATAGTTCTCAAGCTGTCATTTTATATGTCGCCATTGATATATTTTTGTTCGTGATATTGCTTGTGCAGGGTGTTTTGTGACCAGTTGCAACCGCTAATCCATTCCGAGTTTGAGGAAAGTCAAGTACAGGTGAAGGTAGAAAGGCTTGTTGCTCTCTTCTACTTCGCTTTTACAAATATGTGGTTGTGTTTACGATCATCTGTTTAGTTACACTGACACAAGTAGCTGTAACAACGTTTTATTGAGTCCATTGTTCTTTTTCTAACCTTCAAATGTTGTTGCTCTAGGATATTGAAGCTATGGGGGGAAATTTATCTGGTAAGCAGGAGAGAAAAGAGCCGCTGAATCTTAATAATGAAGGAGCATCAGAGAATTGTGATGTCAGAGTTGAAGGTGTGAACGAGGAGATAGAAATAGTCGAACGGTTGAAAGAGAGCGACGCAGACGCAAGCAATCTTGAAACCAGTGGTTCAGATACAAGCTCTAACAGAGGGAAGAGTCTGGTTGATCGGCTTGAAGATGGAGAGTTGGTTCAGAAAATGAGCAAGCTGTTGCAAGGCAGTGCGTCAGGAGAGCTGAAGGAGGATGAGAAAGCTGAAAACTTCCTGGTCTTTGAGAAGCAGAGGGCGAAACGGAAGCGTAGTATTATGAATGACAATCAAATGGTGATGATAGAGAAGGCGCTTGCTGAGGAGCCTGACATGCAGCGAAATTCAGCTTTGATACAGTTTTGGGCTGATAAATTAAGTCAAAATGTGAGTTCAAGAACTCTCCTCTTCTTAATCTCCAACCGATATTACAAACGCTGCATTTGTTGATTTACGCCAATTTGCAGGGTTCGGAGGTTATTACATCTTCGCAGCTGAAAAACTGGTACTTGCTTTTTATTGTTCTCTCTGTCAACTGCAAAGAGAATCTCGTAATCACTATTCGTTATCTGACATTGATTGATGGGTTTATTTTCAGGCTGAATAACCGAAAAGCGAAGCTAGCTCGAGCAAATAAGCAAACAGGCCCAGCTCGTGACAATAACAGCTCAGGGGATTTACCAGAGAGTCCTGGAGATGAAAACAACACTTGGCAGGAGAAACCATTAGCCTCCTTACAAGATCAAACTGCACCGGAAAACCCTAGAACAGGAGAGAATGCGATGGGATCATCATCGTCATCAGAAGAAAGGATAAAGCAAGGGCAAGAAGTGAGGCTTATGGACGAGAGAGGAGACGAGATTGGGAAAGGAATGGTGCTGAGAACAGACGGTGAATGGTATGGTTTAAGCCTGGAGACAAGCCATGTTTGCGTAGTTGATGTATTGGAGCTTAGTGGGTCATATGATTGGAGCAAAATGATCATCCCTTACGGATCTGATGATGTTGGGAGGACTTTCGGAGAGGCGACTTTGAAGTTTGGAGTTATGAGAGTGGCTTGGGATGTGAATAAGCTTCAGTATCATCAGACTAAGTTGCAGTGAATGTGATCAGTAGCTTTTTGTTTTCTATTTAACTATTTAGAGATTCTCTGTTGGGTCCTTTATTTGAATGATTATTAATTTATGGCTTTGTCTCTCTTTGTCTCTCTCTCTCTCCCTCTGGTGCAAAGGTTGAGACTTTGAGGGTAAATACTAAATAGTGCAGATGATAACAGAAGAAATATTTTGACTTTTATCTCATTTAGTTGACACAAAGTATGCTCCTATCATCGCCATTGTTTCTCCATAAGCGATGATATAGCTTCATGTAACTGTTTTTGGTAACTGAAAACAAGACATCAGCAGTAGCAACAGACTTAATCATCACTTCTCTACCCCTTTTGAAAGCAATTTTGCCGTCTAACCATTGGTTCCATTCTGAATCCTCTCCTGAACAAATGAAAATTATGATGTTTAATTGTTTTTTCTCTCTACTTACTTATGGATGAAAATTACTAATTAATTTAAAAAAATTGTAAACCAATCAGAATTTTAAGAAGTAAGATTTTATATTAAGTATACAATATGATTATTTTTAATAACTATGTTTAGAAGATTTTGTTAAGACTTTAAATTATGATTCTCCTATCATTTCTCTTTTATTTCATTTACAAATTGTTTTGAATTATCATATAATACATATGATAAATAAATATATAGAATTTTTTCTCAATATGTTGTGATTTGAATTTTAAAAAACGAATATATATTACTCAATCTATGAAGAAAAAAAAAATGTGTTTTAATGTTCCATATCGGCGAGTTAATAAAACGAAATTTATGTGCTTGATAAATTAATAAATATTATTTGCTCATAGTTTCAATATTATAATTGCTATATTAAAATAGTTCACAAAATAATGATACAAATACAACAAATAAACAATATAAAAATGTAATATATATCTACATCAAACAAATTAAAATAATTAGTACAAACAGATATATGTAGATTTACCAAACAATTGCAATATTAAAAATAAATACTGTCTCAAACAAAATAATTTTCTAAAACAAATATAACAATTATTTTTATTATTTTATTATAATTTTTTTGGAGAAAATGTTGATATGTGCTAGGATATCTCCTAGTTCTATATTATTTGACAATTTTAAAGATTATTTTTGAAGGTATCGTCGCGGGCTCAATGTTAGCTGCCATGACGGACTGCTTCCTTTCGATGATCTGAACTTGAAACAATCAATGAAATCAAATCTTCTTTTATCTTCGGGTATTAATGATCTTTTTGTTATTCAACAAAAAAAGGAAGAAAACTTGCCTTGCTGAGAGTTTGAAGAGCCAAAAAAAAAAGTGGCAGACAAAACTAAGGTGCGTGACAAAAAAAACCAATGTTTTTAAACCCGACCCAAACTCAAACCGAATAACCTTCCGGGTCACTAGGTCATCGGGTTGACCGGGTCCAACCGCGAATTAATAATTTACTGAATTATAATATATATCATACATATATATATGTTATATACATTGGTTGTATGAATGTTCTAACAATAATTTCTATTTCTTCTTATTTTAATATATATTTTTGAACTATAGTTATAAATTTTTATTCTTTATCATTTTTTAAAAGAGAGAAATTTAGAGATGAACAAAAACTTTTAAATCGTGACAGAACAAAAAAAAATCTTTAACCAAAAAAAACAGAAAACTGTTTTGTCCCACATCGAACAAGTATAGAAGAAAACTAGAAAAGGTACATTACTCCTTCTTTATATAACATAACATCTACGTATATTGACTTAATTTGTTAAAAATTAAATGATGGCTTTGACCTGAACCGTCGGTTTAACCACCCGGTTAGCCGGTTTTAGCCGGGTTTTCCCGGTTCTAACCGAGTTGTTTAATAGCCGAGTTTTAAGTATAACCTGGACCGAAATATTTTCCGGTTCGCGGTTAAACCGGTTAAACCGGCCGGTCCGGGTTTGAAAACATTGAAAAAAACAGATGGAAAAAAAAAGTTAAAAAATAAGGTAAAGTTAAACAAAGACTAAAGAGTACGACGTGCCCACTACTTGTATAGTTTATGTCAACGTTAATATTAATCAACGTAAATATATTATAATTTAATAAGTAGGGTGTATAGAGGAACAACTATATATACACAGTCTATACTAATCCATTATAAGTTTATTACACGAAACCAAAGTGCTATTGCCCAAAAAAATAAATTTGCGTTCTCTCCACCTCCGCTGATCGATATCAATATGAGTCATGTGTTAGAAGGACACGAGCATCCTGTATCCCTCATTAACAATGGTGTTGATTTCGAATGCGATGCTTGCGATCGATCGTACGGTGATGGCTACTCATGTGGTGAATGCAAGTTTGGTATTCACATGGAATGTGCATTTATTTTCAACATAAATGTAACAGTAGACGACCACCCTTCTCATGATGGACATAATCTTAAGTTTCTCACAACCGGAGCTCCAGCTCACACCGACCCAAAATGCCATCTCTGCGGTAAAAACACAAAGCGCCTTCTTTATCATTGCTATGATTGTAAACTCAATTTGGATATTGATTGCAAAATTTACGCCCCATCTGAAGCCCATCTGAAGCTCATCTAAATATGTCGTGGCACCACCATCCTCTACTCAGTGAAATTTACATCTAATATGTGGTGCAACTTTTGTAAAGGTAACCACAGCTATGGCTATCTCTGCACTCGTTGCAGGTTGATGGTTCATTTGATGTGTACTTCCGTATTTGAGTCACCGGAGATTACGCATACTGCTCATGTTAGACACCCTCTTAAGCTTATAACCGATGGAGCTCCAGATTATACAGACGGAACCTGTCATCTATGTGGAGAAGACACTGGGAATCTCCTTTATCATTGTGATAGTTGTAAGTTCAACTTGAATATGCGTTGTGCTGTTAAAAATCCACGACCCATTACTCTTTCAGATCTGAAGGTCCATGAGCACACACTCACACTCTTGCCAAAATCGATCACATTCGTTTGTGATGCTTGTGGGATAGAAGGCTATCGTGCTCCTTATGTATGTGTTCAATGTGATTTCATGATGTTCCATCGATGGTGTGCATATTTACCACGTGTCATTCATGTGAATCACCATGACCACCGCGTTTCCTACAAGTATCCTCTTGGTCCTGGAGAATGGCGATGTGGAGTTTGTTGGGAAGAGATTGATTGGGCATATGGGGCTTATTCTTGTTCTATTTGTCCTAATTATGCTATTCATTCAGAATGTGCATCAAGTAGAGATGTATGGGATGGGGAAGAGCTCGACGGAGTACCTGAAGAAATTGAAGATATCGAGCCATTTAAGAGGAACGAAGACAATACAATCACTCATTTCGCTCATGCACATAACCTCTTAATCCTCAGCAAAGACGGTGATCAAGAAAGCAGCTTGTGTGGAGCATGTGTTCGTCCCATCGGTTCTCACACATTCTACAAATGTTCAGAATCATATTGCAGTTTTGTTCTCCATGAAACGTGTGCTCATCTTCCCAAGAAAAAACGTCATTTTCTGTGCACAAAACCTCTCACTCTTTCCCTCTTCAGCAGAGGCTGCGTAGGATCTTACGGAGTGTGTCATCAAGTTTTTTCCGACGGATTCATCTATTCCGGACCTCTCGGTCTGAAATTTGACTTACTATGCAGTTCCATTACTGTGCCATTTATTCATGGAAGTCATGATCATCATTTACTTTACCTCAAAGTTCCAGACGACCAGGTGAAGACTTGCCAGAGTTGCGGCATTGATGAAGATGGAGTCGTCGTAGGTTGTAGGAAATGCGATTACTTTTTGGATTTTCATTGTGCCACTCTACCATTAACAGTAACGCTTCCTAGGTACGATGACCATCTACTTACTCTATGTTATGATGATAAAAAGGCAAGCAGCAAATATTGGTGTGATATTTGCGAAAGCGAAACAAATCCAAAGACTTGGTTCTACACTTGTAAAGATTGCGGGGTCACTCTGCATGTTTTCTGTGTAGTTGGTGATATCGGGTACGCCCAACCAGGAGGCAAAGTCGATGAAGATCATGAATTGCTGCCTAACAATACATCTTCACGACCACTTTGCGAAATCTGTCATTGCCGGTGCCCAGGTCGCTTCATTATTAAAGATATCA
Organism: Camelina sativa; assembly: GCF_000633955.1. Lineage (NCBI taxonomy): Eukaryota > Viridiplantae > Streptophyta > Magnoliopsida > Brassicales > Brassicaceae > Camelina > Camelina sativa. The sequence goes on along the minus strand of NC_025697.1, from coordinate 22,086,500 downwards.
ACCTTGACCTAGCCGTTTGTTCTTATTATTGTTACAAGCGTTGTAAATCCTACTATGCATCGGAATTTAGCGATGCTAGTGACAGATGCCCTCCATGGCTGAGATGACCATCCACTTACTCTATGTTAGGATCCAATATTTGCTGAGGCGGCAATTAAAATGTTGTCTAGTTCGTTAAAAAAAAAAAATGTTGTCTAGTTTGAAACATCTGTTAATGTTATTTTGGATTATTTTTTTATTTTATTTTATTTTTGAGTTTGAATTTGTTCTTCTCGTGACTATTCATAAGAGAAAAAGAACTGATTCATCTTATTTAGGGAAAATTATAAATAAATGATGTTTTTAAAAAAGTTTACCTTGAGAACATAAAAGATGATTATAACATCCTCAAAGTATATATGGACAAACTTCTTAAAAAACATCCTTAATTTCCCTATTATTTATCCACCTACATTTACAATACCTTACAACTATAACATATGGTCAGGTTATACGACATGATGATTGATGATTTACATCGTTCTTATTTCTCATGCAGTCATGCTGCTTTGGTCCTGGCATGATCATGATTACATCTTATATGTTCTCTATATGGTGTTTCTACTTATTTACATGATTACATCTTACATGATTTACCTTGAGATCTGAGTTGGGGGTATATATAAGATGCTCTTGCCTCTACCCCTCCAGCCCAAGCAGAGGCAATAAATACCTTCCATTCCAACTTCATATTTCGGTGTTGGCACATTAGGTGGATTCACCACACTCGGCGACTGAGCCATCAAGTCTCTTCTCTAGACCATGAAGCTATATCCGAACAGACAACATCAACATTGACTCCATGTGCTTCTAGAGTTTATTTTGTTACTCGTGTAGCTATCGGTGGCTAGATAATGAACGCCATGAACTTCGTTTTTGAGAAGAAGAATAAGCAAAGTTATGAGATACTCGCTTCCACATCCGATCTCCATACAAACCTTAGGGTTGTGCTCTATCATGTGGGTGCGATTGACGAGTAATGCATCAACTAAAGCAAATGAATCATCACATGGTTCGTAGACCTCACGATGTGAACTTACAAGCCGAATTGCAGCAATTCTTGATGGCATCTTGCAAATGACTGACGACAAAGTAAAACCACATACAAGTTAGATGATCTTAACTTTCTAGTCTCCTAAATTGTACCTTCCTAGAGTGAACCGTAAGCAAAATCATTCAAATATTTCGCCAAACCTAGGACTGAAAATTGGAATTTTAAACTTGTTGATTCTCTGATTATATACCAAATCATCAATTAACATACACATGAACATAATATAATACAATACCTTGGGGGTGATATTCACCATTCAGAGCCTGCAAAGCTATAGCTTTATGATCTAGCTTGCAGACCGTAGAAACAATGTTTGTGACACAAAACATCAAAGATGCAATTTATTCACAAGGATCAAATACTAAATATTTTAAGAGAGTAAAAGCAAAAAAGAACTCACTAAAGAGTGGGGATCAATCCCGGAAGGATGATTGCTAAGGTCCAGTGGATTGATTACTCCCTTCCAGTCCTTGATCAGCCATTCGTTTAAAGTTACACAAAAACAAATACACAACATCAAACTAAGCAAGATACAGACAAGATGATAGACAGTAGACACAGGTCCCAAACACAAGGGAACATGCTTAACAGTCTTATGAGATGGCTTCATCAAAAGGGTTTCCATTATTTGAGAATACAGAGTCAGTTTTAATTCCATAACAACACACTTTTTTATACTCTTTAAGTCTAAGCTATGAAACTCATAAGTTACCAATCATGTCCGAACGATAAAAACACAAGAAAGGATCAAAGGTCAAACCTGAAAAAGGAGGAGCTTTTTATACAAAGAATTGAGAGAATCAGATAGGGGAAGAGAATTATAAAATCGTTGCTTTAAAAGTATGTGCAGTGAACCAAATCGTCTTGGTTCAGTGGGAAAAGGAGAAAAGTCCCATCACCTGGATTCGAGTAGCATTGATTACGGAGATTCGAAATTTAACATGGTTTCTCTCGGTCCAAGAAAATTAGTTTTTGGGCCTAGAAAACTTTTAGAATCACTCCTAAGTTAAAAAAAAAAAGTAATTGATTCTGATTTTTTTAAACAATCTCTGACTCCAAGAATTGAGCTATATTATCTTATTTATAATTTACCTATGCTACCCTCGACCGTCTTTCGTAAGATCGAGGGTATATTTGGAAAATCTAAAGAGTTTACAATGACGGTCGTGGGCTGGGGTTTATGTGAACGTCCACTCTTATTTGACCACGTCATCATTGACGGTAGAACGCTAGTGTTTGTTTGGTAGTGACCGATCGCAGCAACCCCTACTGGGGAAATTACTGAAAATCTGACGGTACTCACTGTGATTGTTGTTGTTAGTGCAAGCATTTGAAAGAGTATGGTATATATCATACGTCATGTGACTCATGGCATAGTGACACTAAATGTAAAAGGAGTCAATGATATTTACCATACATTTGCCTATCACTCTTATCTTATGTACTTGGATTATGGATACATAGCTACCATCCATGGTCTCTCATCAGTATAGTATCACCACAAACCCACCAACAAATCTTTACTATGTTATTACTGAGGGTAACGCGTCATACACTTAAGTGTGTTTTCTTCCGATATATTCTAGTTGTATGAGTCGTTATATCACCATTTCTTGATATTAATTATTTAAGTGTAAAAAAGGTCTTAACAATTTTAAGATATACTTCAAGTTCGTATGAGCAGATGTGTTTCACTTGAATAATGGTTCGCGATCCACGTGGTTCTTTTTGTTTTTACGTTACGTTACGAAAAACTAAATTTCTATTTATCTTTGGTTCAAACAATTTGACTCATGTAACGTAAAAATTTGTGACTTCTGTCGTTTTTGCAAACGGCTGCCTGCCACGAAATTCCTTTTGAAATTGAGTTTTCGTATATATACATATTTTTTAATTTATAAATTTTCCCAAAAAAAATTTAAAACCTAACATAAATTCCAAATTTTTACTATAATTTAGTAAATTATTTTTGAAAAGTTCATAAAATGTTCTTCTAAAAGAAAAAGAAAAAAAAAACAAAAAATTCAAACTTTTAAAGTTTCGATAAAGTGTTCCAATATAGAAACGTTTTTCTTAAAATTTTCTGTAGATTTAAAATTTGAGATATTCAGAGACGTTAAGTATAACACTACTAGTACAAAAAAAAAAAAAAAAAA
>NC_025697.1:22080009-22082353 GCF_000633955.1 Camelina sativa | reverse complement strand
AAAAAAAAAAAAAAAAAAAATCTGAGTGATCAAAATTACAACTTTTTTTGTGTGCATATATATACTGGACAGACAATTCATGAAACACATAAAAAGCCGTTGACTAAAGAAGAGAAGAGTAAAAAAGAGTACAGCTCAGCTCAGCGCAGACGCATACCTTCTTTTTCTATCCGAAGAAAACTCTGTCCTCCAAAAAATCGCCGGAGCTTTTTTTTTTTTTTTCATTTAATTCAAAAAAAAGAGAAAAATATAGAAAAAAAAAAGAAAGGTTTTACTTTTACTTAGGGAGAAGACAGACAGAGAGAGAGAGTCCGTCGTTACTCGGCACCGTTGTCCGCCGTGAAGTCTCTTATTCCTCTGTGTCCGATCTGAAAGTTTCCTACTCTCAAGTTCATTCATCAGTGCCGTATTCTCTCTCTCTCTCTCTCTCTCTCTCTCCTTGTTTGATTTCGCTTTCTAGGTTTTCGTTTTTTTTCTTATTTTCTGGTCGTTCCTGTTGCGTGGGCGATTTTGACAAAGTGGTTTCCATGGGCTCGAAACCGTGGCTACATCCAGCTCCTCAGTATAAAGCCCTAGAAACCTTTTGGGATGATGAAGAAGATGCTCCTGGTCCTAGATGCGCTCATACTCTTACCTCCGTTGCTGCTACCAAGACTCACGGTCCTCGCCTTATTCTCTTTGGCGGCGCTACCGCTATTGAGGGTGGCGGTTCTTCTTCCGTTCCTGGGATCAGTAAGTTTCCCTAATTTGAATTTTAAATTTCCTTTTTTTTTTTTCGTTTTTTTTTTTGGCCTTGATCTGGAGTTGCCTGATGCTGCTTGCGTTGCTGGGGTTGTTCTGTTTTCTAGGGTTAGCTGGCGTTACCAATTCCGTGCATTCTTATGATGTTTTGACTAGGAAGTGGACAAGGTAAACAAATAGGTTCAGTGTTTGGTTTACTGTTTTCTTGCAAAATCCACATTGGTTTCATGGAAGATTGGTTATTTCTGGAATTGTGTAGGCTAAAACCGGCTGGTGAGCCTCCGTCTCCTAGGGCTGCTCACGCCGCAGCTGCAGTTGGCACCATGGTCGTTTTTCAGGTTATTTTTCTGGCAATGCGTACATGTGATAGGTTTATGGTCAGTTCTCACTGTCCTATGGCAATACTTATGTTTGTCTAATTAACAGGGTGGCATTGGACCGGCCGGGCATTCTACTGATGATCTTTATGTTCTTGACATGACTAATGATAAGTTCAAGTGGCACAGGTGAGTGATCCTTTGCAAATTTCCCAGTTCCGTCTCTCTTTGCTATCATCTATGTTATTGATGTCAAAAATTATTTCGTTTTAATGCGTGTTCAGGGTAGTGGTTCAAGGGGAGGGTCCAGGCCCTCGTTATGGCCATGTTATGGATTTAGTTTCTCAGAGGTATCTTGTTACAGTCACCGGAAATGATGGTAAGAATATGTCTCTTTTCATTATTCTGTTTTTGTATGGAAACTTTTTACTTTTCGTTCTTCTGTTTATTTCTTAAAGACTCTAGATATCCTAACAAATATTATTTTCCTTCGGTGTATGCAACAGGGAAACGAGCTCTTTCTGATGCTTGGGCACTGGATACAGCTCAGAAACCATATGTATGGCAGAGATTGAACCCAGACGGTGACCGACCAAGTGCTAGAATGTTAGTCATTAAAATGATTTGAATGGCTATTGCAGAACATCTGTTCTCCTGCTGATTTTTTTATATTTGATATTCTGCATAGGTATGCTTCTGGCAGTGCTCGTTCTGATGGCATGTTTTTGCTCTGCGGTGGAAGAGACACCTTGGGAGCGGTATACTTTTATCCTCCATTAATCTCTTGTGCAGAAATTCGTAGACTTTCTTTTTTCCAATATAGAGCTAAATAAATTCCGAATCCAAGCGCTTTGCTTATTTTTGCTTTGAGATCCAAATGTTAAGATGTTATGTTTTCAATAGTTTTTTTTAATGAATTCTGGTATATTCCCTTATGAATTCCTGTGTGTGCAGCCACTGGGAGATGCTTATGGGCTACTAATGCATAGAAATGGTCAATGGGAGTGGACTCTGGCTCCAGGTGTAGCTCCTTCTCCAAGATATCAGCATGCAGCGGTAAACCAAATCTTGCTTCAGTTTTGAAACATATGGAAAACTAACTTCTGAAGTGTTGACCAACTCTAGTATCATAGAGGACTGGAAATTGTAGCTTTAGATACTGAGTTGACTGTTGTTTTCCATTTAGATGAAATGATTGATGAGACATTTGATTTTCATTTACAATACCATTGCAATGAGTTCCTTGATTGCTTTTCTTATCAGGTTTTTGTAGGTGCAAGATTACA
>NC_025697.1:22064468-22079583 GCF_000633955.1 Camelina sativa | reverse complement strand
TTTGATTTTCATTTACAATGCCATTGCAATGAGTTCCTTGATTGCTTTTCTTATCAGGTTTTTGTAGGTGCAAGATTACATGTTAGTGGAGGTGTTCTGAGAGGAGGCCGTGTAATAGACGCTGAATCATCTGTTGCTGGTAATGCTCAATGGCTGTTTTGTGTGGATTTTGTTTCACAAGCCTTTTCCGGAGATGAGGGTCCCTGTTCTCCATTTTTGCTCTTTCTAACTGTTTTGGAATCTTTCTTCTCCCAGTGCTTGATACTGCTGCCGGTGTATGGTTGGATAGAAATGGGCAAGTTACTTCTGCACGCGGCAACAAGGGACAAATCGATCAAGATCCGTCTTTTGAACTTATGCGACGCTGTCGCCATGGCGCCGCATCAGTTGGCATCCGTATTTATGTGCATGGTGGTCTTAGAGGAGGTTAGCCTGATATTTTTCTTTTAAAATAACAAGATGCGTAAGTTTATTGCGGTACATATAGTCTTCTTGTTTCAAGATTCCTAACTTGGCCAAATTGATTCTTTGGTACACTTACATTTCTCATATCTCATAGTTTAAGTCAATTCCTTAAGTCATCTAACTATTTCTCACTATATGATGATTGCTGTAATTTTCTTTCCGCACAGATGTGTTGCTTGACGATTTTCTAGTCGCTGAAAATTCAACATTCCAGTCAGACATCAGTTCTCCTTTGCTAGCATCTGATAGAACCCAACAAAGCTCTACTCCTAGGTTTTCTTATGCTGCACGACCTCCTACCGGCTTTGAACCAGCCACCCCCATGTCTGAGGGACTGAGGTCTATCCCATTTCTTACACTCTTTTTGGTTTGTGCTTATCTATGTCTAGTTGTTTGAGCATGACTTATCTTTCGTTTCTCTTTAACAATATCAGCTTGGACGAAAATTCATTGGAGAAATTGACGGAGGCTTCTGCAGCTGAAGCAGAGGTTGCTAGCTCTGTTTGGCGAGCAGCACAATTAGGATCTGGTACTCTGGATGAAGAACCCTCTACCTCTGATGCCAACTCGCCAACTGTAGAATCTACTACCGATGGTACTGAAACTGAAGGAGATGTCAGGCTTCATCCAAGAGCTGTACGTTTATCCCTAAAATTATATTTCTGTCTTTGTGTTTATTTTATTTTCTTATGGAACGTTTTTTTTTATGGCTTACACATATTGGTTGCTTAGTTCGAAATACTTTCCAACATAGTGAATGCTTTAATAACTGTTATATGATTATTTCTAGTCTTTAACCTATTTGATTACCAAAGTATCTCATTTTTGTAGGTTGTGGTAGCAAAAGAGACAGTTGGCAGTCTGGGCGGTATGGTAAGACAGTTAAGCTTGGATCAGTTTCAGAATGAGAGCCGGCGGATGGTTCCCATGAATAATAGCGATGTGCCACAACCCACCAAGAAGTTCACTAGACAAAAGTCTCCTCAAGGCCTACATAAAAAGGTATCACTCTTGTGCATTCTTATCATCAACCTAGACACTGTCGCAGTTAACACCTACTAATATGTTGTTGTTTGTAGGTCATTTCTGCGTTGTTGAGACCTCGAAACTGGAAACCTCCTGGCAATAGGAAGTTTTTCTTGGATTCTTACGAAGTTGGCGAACTCTGTTATGCTGCTGAACAAATATTTATGCATGAACAAACGGTTCTTCAGCTAAAAGCTCCTATTAAAGTCTTCGGAGATCTCCATGGGCAATTTGGTGATTTAATGCGGTTGTTTGATGAATATGGATTTCCCTCAACAGCTGGTGATATCACGTAAGTTTAAGCAAATGATTGAACAACGTGGAGTTTTGCTCAAAAATATTCACTGAACTATTTAAACGTGCTTGCTTCAGGTATATTGACTATTTATTTTTGGGAGATTACGTTGACCGAGGACAACACAGCCTGGAAACGATAACTTTGCTGCTAGCATTGAAGGCAAGACGGTGCCTCATTTCACATCACCCATATTACTAGTGTCATTCGAATTGTGCCTTTTGGTTTTATTGTTCTGAGATATTCCTGTTGCAGATTGAATATCCGGAGAATGTTCACTTGATTCGTGGAAATCACGAGGCTGCTGACATTAATGCACTATTTGGTTTCCGTCTTGAATGCATAGAAAGAATGGTACTTGCCTCTCTGCAGACATATACAATTTCTATGTCGCTAGCTATTTCTGCTTAGACTAAGCCTGCTCTGTACTTTTTACCAGGGAGAGAATGATGGCATCTGGGCATGGACAAGATTTAACCAACTTTTCAATTATCTTCCTCTCGCTGCACTTATTGAGAACAAAATTATATGTATGCATGGTGGAATTGGGAGGTCAATCAGTTCAGTGGAACAGATCGAGAAGATTGAAAGGCCCATAACGATGGACGCTGGATCCCTTGTACTGATGGATTTATTATGGTAATCCACCCTATCTGGTCCTGCTTTCATATGGATCACTATTTCTTACATCCCTGAGTCATACTAACATATTTCTAAGTACAGGTCTGATCCTACAGAGAACGATAGTATCGAGGGTTTAAGACCAAATGCCAGAGGACCTGGTCTTGTCACGTTTGGGGTAAAAAAAACTTTATTCGCTCTTATTGTCGTTTTACATTAATATTTTAAAATTGGGGGCCAGTCACTGAAGGCGTAGTCTTGATATTGCAGCCTGATAGAGTCACAGAATTCTGTAAGAAGAATAAACTGCAGCTAATTATTAGGGCCCATGAATGTGTAATGGATGGATTTGAAAGATTTGCACAGGGACAATTGATTACGCTTTTCTCCGCCACAAATTACTGCGGTGAGGAGAAACAAAACTCGTCAAAAAACTTCATCTTGTATCTATGTTTGTACTCTTGGATAGGCAAGAAATAAAAACATTGTGATACTTTTTCTAAACAGGAACTGCGAACAATGCGGGAGCTATATTGGTGGTTGGCAGAGGATTAGTGATTGTTCCTAAGTTAATTCATCCTCTTCCACCTCCCATCTTATCTCCGGAGAATTCTCCAGAACATTCTGGAGACGATGCTTGGATGCAGGTAACAGCACTTTGACTACTTATTCTGTTCCAAGTAAATTCAGATCCATACATCAACACCTTGACTACCATCACAAGAACCCCGCCCTTAGTGTAGGAGACTGTCTTTGTCTTGTTCCTAGAAACACATATAGTTGGAACAATAAAAGGCATTTTCCTAGTATGTACAAGTGTAGCATAATGTCTTTGTTTCGGCCACGAACTGAGCAACTCAGTCGTAGTTGGTAGTTAGTTTATGTGATCTACAGATACCAATAAAGTCCCTAAAAATCTTCACTTTTTTTGCGTAGAAGAACGGACAGTCCTAGTAGAGTTAGTTTATGTAGCTACGAACCAGACACTGAACCCATAAGTGCACAATTTTAATCTGTTGCAGGAGCTGAATATCCAGAGACCGCCGACTCCAACAAGAGGCAGGCCACAGCCAGATTTTGACAGAAGCTCGCTTGCGTACATTTGAATCTGATTGTGTTCCGGGTTTCTGCTTCCTATTCATGAAAGTAACAACCATTGGATTTTGGTACCAACTCTATACAAGTATAGCAAGATTTTATGTTTCAGAATTTGCAGTGTTCATATCCTGTGCCACACATGTGTAATATATATATAACCCGTTATAACACCAGAGAATGAGAATGGTATTTTTAATTTTTTTCCCTCGTTGCTTTTCTTCTGAAAAAAAAAAAATATATCGTTGCTTTTCTTCTGAAAAAAAAAATATATATCGTTGCTATTCTTCTGGAAAAAAAAAAAATACTCTTCATAGTGACGATGAGTTATTAAATTTCTTATGTCTTGAGTATGCATGTGAAGACATATTAAGGATAGCCAAAAAAAATAGTAACCATAACCCCGCATAACAAACACGAAGTTGTGCATTCATACATTATTGATTATTTCTGATAAATCAAGTGTTTCAGAGGGCAGCAAAAGCATGAAGAGCTGATTGAGCGCTACGTCCAGCTTCTGTGGTCAAGAAGTGAAGAAACTCTTTGTATTCATAGGGTTTGAATATACGCGGATGTTCTTCGTCGACAAGCTCTTCTGGTGAACAATGATGACTTCTGGTTTTGGAACTGAGAACAACGCAGTCGAATACCTTTTCTTCTTTCCCATCATCATGACTCGGTGATATGGACAAAACACTCGACCATTCAAAATTGCCTTGCAACATTAACAAGGATATGATTGCTTAACCTCGAATTACTTAAGAAGTGTGTGTTTGTTAGGAAAAAAAAAAAAAAAAAAAGATGGAAGTTAGGACTTACACATAGAGAATCTCCAACCATAACGAGGAAATAATCATGAGATGGTTTCACTTTGATCCATTTTTCGTCCTTGGTCTTCACTTCGAGACCATCAACTTCGTGCTGATGAAGTATCGTGATCATGTTCTTATCGGTATGAGCACGCAAACCTACCTTTGACTCCTCGTCATCAGCATCAAGAAGAGGAGGTATTGTATACTCCATCATTCGAAGAGTATTATATGTAGAATTAAGATGCCCATCAATGTATTTCTCTAACTCAAAACTCTCCATTATCATTCTTCTCACCATTACATCCAATTCAGAGAATTTCTCCGAGAATTGGAGTAACGTCTCGCTATTTCAATAACACAAATATTCGAGAAAATTGCGTTTATGAATCAATATGTTATTATTATGCAAAAATAAATAATAATAAAAAGGTTGACTTCACATTCATTACCTAAGACCATCATTAGTGGAGTAACCCACTATAGTTACTCTCATATTAATTAATTATATAATTAATACTAAATTAAGTAACATAATTCTAAGAGAAACTTAAGCAAAATCACCCTATTACTAGAGAACCCAAAAGAAGGTTACTCAATCATTTAGACATAACCCTTACAAAAGCCATACAATCCTTACAACCATCAAAAGCCATACACTCCTTACAAACATCAAAAGCCATTTAGACATAACCCTTCACATCAACAAAACATCCCAAATCCGTGACATGTTCCACAACAAGACAATTTCTTCTCTTCACGTGACTGTCCACAGCTACATTTCATGAGAAACCTGAAACAAAAGAATACAAGTAGAGTTAATCACAACAAAACATACAGACATGAGAGACATAGAATGGTGACAACATGAGAAAGACACACAAGAGTTAAACATAACAAATCAAAAGAATTGAAACCTAAATGTTTGTCAACATTTGATCTACTAGTTTGTCTCTAAGTAGCACTTCAGCGGGTGTTAGTTCACTCTTGTTAACTAAGCTGTCTAGCAATCTCATCTTGCCGTGCCTCTCTTTAGCAGCTTGTTCTTGATCCTTCATTGCAATGATCTTATCTAACCTATGGACAGAACCATCCTCAACATCAATACTAACAGTCGGTTTCTTCCCTTTGTTCTTTGTAGCTTTAACACCCGGAGGCCTCTTCTCAGATCCATCATTGCTCGTAGTAGTAGTCTCAGATGCAAGCTTAGTCCACTTGTGGTTACATTCTTCTGTGATCCATTTCTGATCGTGCTTCAGCTCCCTCCAGCAATGTCCAAGCATAATTGGCTTCTTCATGTCGTTATTGTAAAGAGAATGTTGAGGTAAAGTGGGGTGGCTGAGAAGAGAATGGGTTGCTAAATTGAATAGGATGAGAGGATTGAGTAGAATGTGGAGGGTTAGGATTATCAGAAACGTTGGGATCTATTTGAGAATTCAAAAGATCAACATAATTATCCGATGACAAACGATAAAGATTTCTAGGAGACATTGTTTGTGTTTAATGAAAGCTTATGTTTAACTAAAAAAGGATGTTTAAAGTGTAATTATGCTTTTTATTCAAACTAGAAACAGACAAGAACAAGAACAACAATCGGGTTTCCAAAATATTTTAAAACACTTGAGCAAAAAAAAAAAAACAGGACACGGCAAAACATCCCAAATCATACCTTTTAGCACAATTATTTATAAAAAACGTCAAACTAGAACAAGAACTCACAGTTTTATCAAAACAAAACAAGAACAATTAATATGTAATCTGAACTAGAACAAGAACTCACAGTTAGAACAAGAACAAGAACAATCTATAACAGAAAGATTAACAAAACAGAACAAGAACAATAAAACCAACTAATTCATCCCAATCACATCATAGTCAAAACCTAACAACAACATATGATAGTTATAGGTCCATACCTTATCAATTTTGACTGTCCAACCGGTAAACCACTTCATCAACACCACTCTTCATCATTTAACCGCTATATCCAGTTCATGAGAATCTCGCAGAAAACAAGACAATCTTGTTAAACATCAATAACACAAGTCATCAAGAACATCAAATTAATCTCACAATCGATGCCTAATAAGTCAAATCGACAGCAAAGATTAACAATTCTAACAAGCAATCGAATTAATACGAAACCCTAATAATTAAAGACCATACGAAGATGAATTACAGAAACACAAAAAAACATAGATCAGAAGACGAACCGTATCTCTCCAATTCGTTAGACGGTGGACCTCGTCGGACATCCGCTGTTGTCCCACCACTCCTCCGCCATCGTTGTCCCACCACTGTGGAACCTTCGCCGTCGCCAAATCGTGAGAACCGAAGTGACAAACCCTAATAGGCTGGGTTAGGCCAATACAATCTCCAATCACCCTCCGTTTATCCCAAAATCATCGAGATTTAGCCGGATAAATCAACGATATGATGTTAATCGGTTGGTTTTTCCGATGACTGTCGATTCACGATTTATCTCCCACGAACGAGAGAGAGGAGAAAGAAAAGAGAGAGGTCGAGAAAGAATGAAAAAAATGTGAAGAAAAAAAAATACCTTTTATATTTATCAGTTTACCAATCACAATATGACACGTATCGTTGCTCAAGGGGTTGCTACCAAACCTTCCTATAGAATAGATCCTCAGCGTATTGGACTCAAATATTGGTTTTATAATATAATTTTGGGCCCAAAATTAAGAGTAACCCACTAAATTACTCGAGTAATGATGCTCTAATACTCTTGTTCCCATGATCAGGCCATAACTGTTGAGTAAAGTCGTTGACCTTGTCCAAAACATTAGCGTCATCGATCCCAAAACTCTGATAAAGATTGTGAGAAAGATACCCATGGAAGGGTTTCGTAGACACGTTTCTCTGTCTGGTCTGAATCGGCAACTTGAAAAGCTCTTCCACGGCTTCAAAAGCAGACTTCTTCAGCTCCGCTGACACTTTGTCAAAGGAAGCTTGGAAACAACCGTAGTCTTCTAGAGCTTTACGGACATCAATCTTTACTTCCTCCCACTTCGAGCTTCCTGGTTTTAGGGTTTTGTCTGAGAAATCGATAACTGGGAGATGAACAGAAACGTCAAGAGGAAGAACAGAGTCTGATGAATCCATTTCTTGATTCTGAGATTTTTCTTTTTAGGTGTTCTTCTTTTTCGTTGCTTTTGTAAAATTGGCCTAATAAATACCAAATTGGTTTGACGAAACGTAATTCTTTAACTAGTGCTCTGTAATTAGTATGTGATGACAGTTGTTAGCTGACTAACTTATATAGTATTATGCAATTATTGCGTGTGTTGTCATATATGTCCACCATTAATAACAACCGTTACGTACGGTGCTGCTTGCAAGGTATATGGCTTAATGATATCAACTCTGAGATTCTTTTTGTTCGTTTCAATTGTATTCTTCGAACGTTCAACCAAGATTTGTATATTTCAACTGAGAACGACTCTGTTCCGCTCATTTTTTTACCAACAATTTTGGAAACAATATTGGTATACCATGTTTCATTGATCGGCCTTAATTACTCTTATTCTTGAATATCTCACTACAAAAAAACAGATATGTTGTATCATTTATTTTGTATCACAAAACTAAATGAAGTAATTGATATGTATATATTTTACGCTCTTTCATCATGCATTTGTCATTCATTTTGTTTTCTTAACTCATTGTTTTGCATTGTTTTTAGTCTCTTCTGCATAATATGCATATCTAGGTAGTCTTTGCATTGGTCTTCCATGCATCTTACATATTGGAATTGTTTCAGGTGTTTTAAGAGATGTCCAAACCATCAAAAGCAAACAGGAAGCAGAAAAGCAGTCCAGCGACTTGATCTACACTACCCAGCGATCCAACCTTCCACGTCTTTGATCGAGTCAAGTGAATATTTTACTTTGGGATTCAGCTTTTGAAGTATTCATCAAAGTTGTAAGGAATTGAGTCATCTCTCCAATGCCGTTTATTACAAGCCAATCGGAAGCGTGGTTCAAGAGTTATCACCATTTTATTAGATGAATGTACTCCCATATTTCTGACTCGACCTGCACGCAAAGGAGAGCTCCCACTCAATCGGACATGTTAGCAGCGAATCGACCAATACGTCCCAGGAGGGCTCCTGAGCACCCTCAAGACACGACTCGATCAGCAACTCCCAGACAACACTTTTAAAGCTGCCACTCGATCGACACTTTCAAGCTGCCACTCGATCGACGATCTCAAGCCGCCACTCGATCGACGATCTCAAGCCGCCACTCGATCAGACATCCTAGACTCTGACTCGATCGATGCTCTTAAACCGACGTCCGGGTTTCCGACTGAAGGCGCGTGTGAGAAGGGTTCCTGAACTGCCTCTATATTTTGTCGTTTGATGTTTTAGGGTTTTCTATGTTTTGCTATATATAGACTTTTATGCCTTAACCCAAAAGATTTAGCTTTGATCCTAGAGTTTTATGTGTACCCACCAAAAAACGTTTATGATTTTGTAATCAAAATATATCTTAATCCATTTAGTTTTTGCATTTGATTTCTTCTACAAAGTTGTTTATCTCATCTTTATCTATCTATTCACGATGATGAGTGTTCTTGATTAGTAAACTAGAGTTCTTGAGGATGGGATAGATTTTGACAGGAGCTCACTTGCGTACATTTGAATCTGATTGTGTGTCCCGGTTTCTGCTTCCAATTCATGAAAGTAACAACCATTGGATTTTGGTACCAACTCTATACAAGTATAGCAAGATTTTATGTTTCAGAATTTGCAGTGTTCATATCCTGTGCCACACATGTGTAATATATATATAACCCGTTATAACACCAGAGAATGAGAATGGTATTTTTAATTTTTTTCGTTGCTTTTCTTCTTAAAAGAAAAAATACTCTTCATAGTGACGATGAGTTATTAATTTTCTTGTGTATGAGTATGCATGTGAAGACATATTGAGTAAGGATAGCCAAAAAAATAGTAAACATAAAAATTTGTTTTTTTTTGGGATTGGTATAAATTAGTCTATAACCCCGCAAAAACAAACACGAAGTTATGCATTCATACATTATTATTGATTATTTCTGATAAAATCAAGTGTTTCAGAGGGCAGCAAAAGCATGAAGAGTTGATTGAGCGCCACCTCCAGCTTCTGTGCTCAAGAAGTGAAGAAACTCAATGTATTCATAAGGTTTGAATATACGCGGATTTTCTTCGTCGTCAAGCTCTTCTGGTGAATCTATGATGATTTCTGATTTTGGAACTGAGAACAGCGCAGTCGAATACCTTGTCTTCTTTCCCATCATCATGACTCGGTGATATGGAGGAAACACTCGACCATTCAAAAGTCCTTGCAACATTAACAAGGATATGATTGCTTATTTTCGAATTAATTAAGAAGTGTGTGTGTTAGGAAAAAAAATAAAAAAAGATGAAGTTAGGACTTACACATAGAGAATCTCCAACCATAACGAGGAAATGATCTTGAGATGGTTTCACTTTGATCCATTTTTTGCCTTTGGTCTTCACTTCGAGACCATCAACTTCGTGCTGATGAAGTATCGTGATCATGTTCTCCGAGAACTGGTGTAACGTCTCGCTATTTCAATAAGCGTTTATATATGTTATTATTATGCCAAAATAGATAATAAAAAGGTTGACTTCACATTCATTACCTAATACTCTTGTTCCCATGATCAGGCCATAATTGTTGAGTAAAGTCGTTGACCTTGTCCAAAACATTAGCGTCATGAAGGGTTTCGTAGACACGTTTCTCTGTCTGGTCTGAATCGGCAACTTGAAAAGCTCTTCCACGGCTTCAAAAGCAGACTTCTTCAGCTCCGCTGACACTTTGTCAAAGGAAGCTTGGAAACAACCGTAGTCTTCTAGAGCTTTACGAACATCAAGTGTTAATGGGGCATCATGAGTCGCTTTTAGAGGCCATGGAAGAGCTTTTCGAATTGCCAACAGAAACAAAACAAAGAAAAATGTGGGGACGAAACCTTGTGTTGGATATTCAACTCATAATGATCTCTCCGAGAGTTTTGGGATCAACGATGCTAATATTTTGGAGAATGCTTACGAATTTAATCTACAACTATGGCCAAAGGGTTACATGAGTATCAGGTATATATATATATATATATATATATATATATATATATGTGAAAACTCCAGTTTTAAAAATACATTTGGTCGTAAAATGATCTTATTTGTTGTTATATTTGTGTGATTGTGTTGATTATATTGCCAAATTAATCAAGTAAAAGGTCTCACATATATATAAACCAAAAGGATGAAAAAGAATCCTAACTCCTAAGATGGCTTCACTCCTCTTCGCTCGTAACTTTCAGTATGATGCTGATAAAGTATCGTGACGTACGATGTTGTTATTGATATGACGTAGACCCAACTTCGTCTCTTTAGATATTTATAATCCAACACAACAAGTACTACAAATAATCAGTTGCTCTTCTAGCTAGTTTCAACATGCATGGTTTTAATAATTTTTTGTTTTTTGGACATGCATGATCAGTTTCTTTCTAAAATAAAATCCAAACGTATATCGATTGCACCAGAATTGAAAGAAGAATGGATTCATGAAAGTCCTCAGCTTCCACTCATCTATCTCTCGCGGAAAAAAAAAAATTGTAGAACCAGCAGGAAGCTCAAATTAACAGGTAGGGTTTTGAAGTGAGGACTCTCCCAAGTCCAAGACTGCGTTCATTTCACTAATAAGGACTTTTAGATCATTCTATAGTTATCGTATGAGAGAAATTGTTAACTTACCACCATTTTGCACCCGAAAGGACTTAATTTCTTACGTAGTAAAGCCCAAATTAAGCCCATTATTCACATTCGACCAGATTATGATATTCAATAATTCATAATGTTATATAGATTTGGATATTGAGAAACCCAAGCTAGCTTTTTAAGCACTATCGCGTCTTAAGAGCAAACAACAGAAAATAAATGCATTTTTAATAATTCAAAAGTGTAATTAGTACAATGTTGTAGGTGCTAAAAACCACAATCTAATTTGCTTGTTGATTAAAAAAGATTTGGGGCAGGCTTTGAGTGGAAGTCGACAAGAACAGTGAAGAAACGACGAATTGGATTTATATTGATGTTTTTGTGTATCTCGTTACATGTGTATCTACACATACTGTCTCAAAGTATTTAAATTATAAAGGTACAACGAGGATCCTTGGATTTACTCCGAAGCTATCTCTCCATTCATCCGCGATCTCCCCGAGATTCCCTCAACCATTTGACTTGTTGCCGGCCCAAAAACCCACGTAACCCACCAATTAATGGGCTTAACACACAGGCTTTAGATCGGCGAAACCCACCTCCAACAAATGTGATTTATTTTGTGTTGTTTGCTCTTAAAATGTTAAATACATTTCGAACTGTTCAATTAACGCATTTTCGTAGTTGAATAAATGAGCTTTCCAATTCAATTAATTAATTAAAAATATTTGCATTGACGTTTTAATTATTAGAGTAATTAGTACAGTAATTGTTTGCCCAAGAAAAGAGTAATAAGTACTGTAATTAACTTATCTATATCTTAACCAATCACACAAATCCACGTGGAGTTAAAAAAAAATAGAAAGGGAAACAAAGACAAAGAGAGAGATCCTTTCAAACTTGAAATTAAAAAATCAGATTTGTTTTTTGTTTTTTTGGTTTCTCTCAGCCGAAGAAGAAGAAGAAGAATCAGAGAATCAGTCTATTTTACTCATTTCCGATGATGATTCTGTCTCACTCATCATTGAATCGATCATTCCACTAACAAATCTCGCCGGAGTTTCTTCTTTAATCATGCCTCTACCTATATTCTCGTCACGGTTACAGTGTTCGTCTTCTTCGTCGTCGTCTCGATCTTCGTTTCCTCGGCCTAAGCCTCGTATCGATCCTAGCTTGACTTTGATTCCAGGCTTATCCAACGACGTCGCGAGGCTGATCCTCTCCTTCGTCCCTTACCCTCACATCTCTCGTCTCAAATCCACTTGTAAATCATGGTACGCTTTCCTCTCTTCCAAAACCCTAATTTCACTCCGCCATGGCCGAGACAACAGATACGGCCACAATCTCTCGCATCTCCTCTGTATCTTCCCTCAGGATCCTTCGATTTCGCCTCCGTTTCTCTTCGATCCCGTGACTCTTTCATGGAGACCGCTTCCTCTCTTGCCTTGTAACCCTCACGTTTACGGTCTCTGCAATTTCGTAGCCGTCTCTATTGGTCCCTGCGTTTACGTTCTCGGTGGCTCTGCTTTCGATACTAGGTCTTATCCTCTTGATGTGCCTTTGCCTACTTCTTCTGTGTTCCGTTACAGTTTCGCGAAATCTGTTTGGGAACGGCTCTCTCCGATGTTGTCTCCGCGAGGAAGCTTCGCTTGTGCTGCGATGACCGGTTTGTCTGATCGGATCATTGTGGCGGGAGGAGGATCACGGCACACGTTGTTTGGTGCTGCGGGAAGCAGAATGAGTTCGGTTGAGATGTATGATGTTGAGAAAGATGAGTGGAGAGAGATGGATGAGTTGCCTAGGTTTAGAGCAGGATGTGTTGGGTTCTTGGTTGGGAATAATGAGGATGATGATAAGGAGAAAGAGAGAGAATTTTGGGTGATGGGTGGATATGGCAGATCAAGGACTGTCTCTGGGATTCTTCCTGTTGATGAGTACTATAAAGACGCTGCAGTGATGGATTTGAGTGGTGAGAAATGGAGGCTTGTTGGGGATATGTGGGGAGAAGAAGAGAGACCTAAGCTAGGGAAGATTGTTGCTGTTGATTGTGGTAAGCCTGTGTTCTTCATGTTGGATAAGGAACGGATTCTTAGGTATGAGATTGGTTCGAATCGGTGGAGAAGAGAGTCTGGTGTGCCTAAGAAAGCTCATTATGACAAACCAGTTGGTTTCGTTGCCCTGAACGGTGAACTACATGTTATGATTCTTTTGGATGGTTATAACCTGATGGACACAAGGCATACTAGACAACACAGGAATGCTGGTTCTTTGATGATTCATATCTATGATCCTAAGAAGAAAACCTGGAGATCAGTTGTCACAAAGCCACCGTTCAATCATCAACTCGATTTCAGGACCACGGTTATGTGCACCATCCGATTGTAGTAGGTGTTAAAAAAACCTCTCATCTCATGATCGTCTAGAATAAAATTTGTTGTTTATGGTGTAAGCTCTGATGAATGTTAGTATCGTGTCTGTTTCTTTTGCCTTATGCATATCCTTCCCACATTGTCTGTGTACAGGTTGAAAAACAAAACAAAAAAAAATGATGTTTGGGTATTCTGTTATATTGTAAATACAAACTATAGTATGGCTTTGTATAAAACTGCTCTAGCTGCAAAACAATGCAACATTTGCAGGTACTCTTTTTCTAATCTATCAGTTCAAGTTAAGTTTTTCCATATACTATTCAAATCCAAGACTTTTGGAATCTCTTTTTGACTGTGAATCTTAACAACAGATTCTGCAATAACTTCACTTTTTTTTTTTTTGGAAAAAGATTTTGTTATAATATTGAAGACAGTTTCCTACCATAAGCAAGTGTGTGATCATAGAACAAGACAAGACAGTCTCTTACCATTTGATCACCGAAACATTGATGTGTTTGTTTGTGTTATACAGACCACACATTGAAGCTAAAAGTAGTATGTAATGTGTCATTGTAGCATTTGCATACTTGTTCACAGAATTGAGTGGTACCACATATAGTGTTGGCCATGTGATGAGGTGTTTTAAACATACATTAAGATGAGATTATGAAGTTTGATCAAACAAGATACACTAAAAAATAGGAGTATTATACTCAAATGATTAGGAAGTGACCACACTACTANAAAGGCGAAAAGTTTTTTCGACAAATTCAACATTTTGCGTAATACTGTTACGAATTGTCTCCTTCGTTCGTACGGGGTACTCAGCTTAAAAACCTGACCTTTTTAAATTTTTTTTGTTAGCGGTACAAATTCGCGATCCGATTTAGGGTCAAAGCTCTCAAATTGGGGGGAGTGATAGTGTTTCTGGGTTCTTTCGATCGTTCCATGTCTCTGGTGATTTAAACTTTTGTGTGCATTTCTAATTCGATGCTTGAACAATTAGGGTTGATGCTGTTCACTACACAGATAAAGACGACGACTTGATTCTTTTTTGAATTGGGGTTTTTGTTATTTCCGTTATGTTGATTGTTAAATCGATGATTGATGAAGCTGTAGTATCGTAATCTTCAGATTGTTTTTCTTTGATTTTAGTTTTTTTTTATAACTGGATTTATAATGGCAAAGTGGGCTTTAGTGTGTGAATATGTGATTGATGAAGTTTGAACATTTTACTGGTCTTTTGCAGGCAAGCTATGGTTCAAGGTGACTGTGAATGAAACTGTATCAATGGTAGTTATCTTCTATAATGTTTTTTGGACCAAGTGAGTTTGATGCTGATGAAATGGGTTATGCAATGAGTAGACTTGAGATAGAAGCCGAATTTTGTGATGCTGGTGGGAAAGACTTTTGTGGAGTTGGTAGTAGTAGTGGTAGTCAAAGATCAAGTGAACATCTGCCAGATTTAGACCATGAAATCAGTCAGGTTACTAAATTGAGATCTAGTCCTCATCAACGGTTTAGCCGTGAAGTCCCTGGGAGACATCAGTTACCTGTGTCTACTGTGAGGATGTTGGCTGGTCGGGAAAGTAATTTCTCTGGAAGAGGAAGGTTCTCCGCCGCTGATTGTTGCCATATGCTTAGCAGATATTTGCCTGTTAAAGGTCCTTGGCTTGTTGATCAAATG